>NC_056732.1:927678489-927955351 GCF_019279795.1 Protopterus annectens
CCCCCCATAACCACACTGTGCAAGTGATGATAACTGTGTCTTGCTTTTTTGCACATTTCTTTGTGACTTAGTATTGCATATATGTCTGATGCACAGAATGGATATCTAATTATTGTCAATGCAGCTGCTTCCTTTAATGTAAATGTATTGTAGAAGAGATGCTTTTATTTATCATTCTTACTCATTTGTCATTGATTAATTATGTAATTATTGACATTCAATGTACTTGTGTTATTCTTAGTAATGCAGGCAAAGTAGATAGTTAATTATTGCTTATTGCTATATTTGTGCAAATGATGCTAAAATTGACCTTCTCCCTGTTGGTGTATGTACTTTGGTCAACTGAAATGCTGAAAATAGTAGTAGGTCAGTCTTTTGCTGCAAACTGCATGCATCAGTCATCAGGTAATACTGACATTACTGTACACCTGAAACATGTTTCATCTTAGACACATATAAATATTTGCATGTGAGCATAATCAGTTATATACCTCTTTTTTCCATGCAGGTTTCGCACTTGCCGTGTTACTACTGCAGTTACAAGATATATCTCTGTGTGTTGCCTCTGTCTGATGCTAACAGCACACAGCCATTATGCAGTTATGTAGGAGTTATGGACTTTTGCAAGCATCAGTTTTACTTAATCTTTGCATGTGTTTAGGATCTTCACTTAGGTGGTAAGTGTATGTGTTACCTTTTGCATCTTAGCCAGAGCCATGATATATTGTGCATGCTTACATTTGCCAGCACCATCCACAACTGATGGTTCTCCCTCAGACTCCTCATTTATATCTGCTGGAGCTGAGGGCCCTGCCTGTGTTCATAGTAACTGTGGCTCTCCCCACAGTTTTTCTTGTTGATGCTGTTTCTTGACAATTATATTGTGCAACATGGCGCAGACTATGAGTATTTGGGCAAAGGTGGCTGCATCGTACTGCAGAGCACCTCCTTATGTGTCTGTGGGCAAAAGTGTCTGCATCATACTGTAGGGCACCTCCTTATGTGTCGAAGCATTGAAACCTTGATTTGAGCAATCCAAGCACATGTTCTATTATATTCCTAGTTTGAGCATAGGCATCATTGTATCTTTGCTCAGTGGGTCTTTGTGGGTTTCATGGGTGTCACGAGTAAAAGTTCCAGTGCATAACCTGCATTTCCCAATAGATGGCCTCGTGGAAAGTCCCCCTAGCAAACCTTGTATACATCTTACAGGTGTGCCATACTTGAGATTCATGAAAAATGCCTGGGTTACCTACATACACACATTGCAAATTATTTATTTTGCATTACAGACAACCTGACAGTTTATAGTGGTATCATTTTCATGATCACCAGGTGCGACTTTTATTTCTGTGTGTGTGTAATCTATGGCCAAAAAAACTCCAGGGAAGTCGACTATTGCATATAATGATTGCATGGTTGTTGCTCTCTCTTCTCAGGTACATGAGAAACAGATATGATCCATTGAACGTTGTAGCATTGCATTTACAAACTGATGTAATATTCTAGAAGCTGAGGCCAGTGACACTCCTAATATATCCCTTGTACATCTCTGAAATGTACTTGTAACAGGTATATGTAATGGGTTCCTATTAATTCCTCAAAGAGGCGTTCGATAGAACGCCTCTTCATCGAACTTGAAACCGGGAAATTTTGAAAACATCCTTGGGAAAGAAATCGCTTGGCCATCCTCATCAGTTTGCAGTTTTCCCTGTTGTAGTGCAGTCTTGGAGTTGGTGTATTTAGTTAGGGGGGATGTAGGGGGCACAGCCCCCTACATTGGAGGGTGTGGGGGGCAAAGCCCCCAACTTTGTAGTGTTTGTGGTTATTTGTTTGTGTTTGTAGGGTAAGAGATTTCTTTCCAAGGGAAAGAAATCACCGATGTAGAGGTTCGATATTTTGAAAGTTCGCAGTTTTAGTGTTGATGAAGAGGCATTCGATGGAACGCCTCTTCAATAATATATAATAATGAAATAATATAGACCCTATGTAATGCTTCACATACCTTTGTTTCCACTAGGATGGGATCTCCCTGATTTCCCCAGGGTCTCAGTCTAGGGTGGCAGAGGTTGCATATATCCTCTAATGTTTTCCTGTTCACCCTGTATCACTGCACATTTTCTATGTCATGCAGTCCATGATAAATGAAATGGAGTCTAAACACCCTTCTTTGTCGAGGTCTGACAACAGCAGCCCCTTGAACTGAAGCCTGTTGTGCACACAGGTTAATGATGACAGCAGCAACCTGTAACATTTTTTTAAGTGCAATTGTGCCTGTATTCCAATCAGTTTTGGATTTCAGTGCAAAAGGGGGCACTGAGTGTACATGATCACTTTACAGAGGTCTGAATTGCTCCACCATACTCAGTTAGTGTGCAATTCAGCTACTTTTGCCTTCATTAACGTATTGTGCTCCTTACCCTTGTTGTCAGGCTATACACTATGTGCAGGCCTATTTAATGAATGCCAGGTAGCAGCACTAAGTGCAGTCGTTCATGTATCTGTCCCTATGTATTTTTCTTTACCGCTTTGGCAGAAATGATGACTGTGCTTTTGTTTGTAATTTTAACACAACAGATACTCTATTGAACAACTTTTGGTTGGATATCATTTCACTAGAGTTTGCAATCAAAAATTTTGGATGAGTTTAACAGCACATTGTTAATTTTAACAACCAGTGGACTGCACTACATTTGTATATATATCAACATCCACTATGTATATTGAATTATCTATAGCAATCTTTATAGTGATCATATTTAAGTTGCACAGAGATAGTCAAAGTCCAACTTTGTCATTGCTTGTCAGTATGTTTTTTTTTTTTACATATCAAATATCAGCAAGTGGAAAAGATAAGTTTATTGAACTGACATTTTGGACAGTGAACTTATGTGAATTTATTGTAACTGGGATGGTTTGTGGTTTTATGGCTACTGTGATAGGGTTTTAGATATGGACTACAGTGCAGGTACCTTATAGGTGAGTAGATGATTGGATCTGTAAATACTAGTTATGTTTTTTTTCTAGTATGCTTCTTTGCAAAATGTATCTATAACAAGGATTGGATCTAGTCCTTCTCTCTAGTGCTGTGTGATCTTAGAGTTGGTATATTTAAGCTGCAGGGGCCAGGGTGGTGCATGAGATGTTGCCACGGCCTGCATAAAAAATGCTTTAATATAAATTCAAACTTGTGAGAGTTGATGGTAGCAGCAATGTTTTATGAAAGATTTATCTTACTTAGATATAGTTATTTTTTGTGTATATCTTGATTTGTTATTGCTATGTATATGTTGTAAATATACCAGCTATTATCAGTAACTTTGTTGACAGAGTTGTTTGGTGATTTCACATAAACCCTTTTGTATACATGTGCGTGTGTGTGTGTGTGTGTGTGTGTGTGTGTGTGTGTGTGTGTGTGTGTGTGTGTGTGTGTGTGTGTGTGTGTGTCCACTTTACTGACAATAAAATAAAAGCTGTGTCTAAACAATGTGGTTTATAGTATGCTTTCTGTAGTTCATTATGGTGTCTCATTTGCCTGTATATTTGGCACATGGTTTAAACAATCATTTGTGATGAGTTGTCATGTTTTGTCAAGCATTTATTCAATACTTGATGTAACTGCAGATAAACTCTGGATTTTGCTTTTGACAAGCTCACTTCCAAGATGGGTTGCAGGTTTGAAAAACACAAGATTCAGGATAACGTGATACATTTAGTGACACAAGTATGACAGCAGCACTGTAATTAGGGTAAATGTCATGTGCAGCCTGTTCATTTTCAAACTGCAGCCATTTTACTATATAAAATTTACTTTTCTGAAAAAGAATTGCTGGATTACTTTAAATAAGAGAATTCTGACATTTGGATGACACATTTATAAATGTGATAATTACTTAAGTAACAAACTTAGCAAAAGAGCTATGAAGTTTTCATTTCTGACACCACTTTCCTGAAAATGAACATGAATTTCTCCAAAAAGACAGGCATTAACACTTTTTAGGGTATGAAGTACTCACTTGCTAAACTATCTTTTAAAGTAGAATTTAATAGTGCTTTGTATGCATTTCTTCTACTTTATCTGACCCAAAATTTATTTAAAACATAGATGTTTGCAGATAGAGGCTGTAAGGGTGCTTAATTTGTTGTCTACTCACGTAATATTTCCATTTGTCTAATGAAATTTGTCTGTGAAACATTGATTGTGCTTTTTTTAGATTGTTTTTATCTTCAAAGCTTATTTAAGCAAATATCATTTCATTCATTAATGCAAATCCAGAATTCATTTCAGATTTTTATATAGGCACCTTTCCTGAATTCCTTTATTGCCGATGGACCCTTCCAGTCTAAAAAGTAAATAATAATTAATAATGCATATAGACTATGCATACATGATGCTTACAGAATCTTCATTTGGAATGCATTTTATACTACTGTTTGTAATATATTAATAAAGATATGAATGAGATCTATTAATATAAAGGTATAGAGATGGTATTGTGCTGCATCCTACCTTCACAACGAAAGGTATCATAGTACCAACAAGACCCGATTCACTGAAACATTTGTCATTAACACTGGTGTCATTACAGCAAGGTTAAATGTGTCTGTCAGCCTGAAGGGAAATGGCTAGCATGTCCTGCCTGCTTCACCAGAGAAGGCTTTCACCTTTCACTTTAGAGTTTTCATATATTGGCCAAGGCCATCAATACCCCAGTGTGCCACTTTTAGGTAAAATGAGCCTGACTCATCTACCAACCTGGCAAACCTAAACCATGACCATACAAAGGTAGCTGTGCTCAAAGCTAGAATACTCAACGAGAATCTGCTCCCACATGAAGCCCTCCTGCAACTAGAGGAAATGTATGTGTGTGTGTGTGTGTGTGTGTGTGTGTGTGTGTGTGTGTGTGTGTGTGTGTGTGTGTGTATATATATATATATATATATATATGTGTGTGTGTGTGTATACACACACACACACACACACACACACACACACACACACACACACACACACACACACACACACATGCTTTGTTACCAAAACATGGTTTGACATTGTGATGATCACCCTTCTTACTATGGGTCAATACTCATCACTCATTCTCACCTTATACTGAGGGTGTCTTTGGAACTGGAGCATCCATTTCCTCCATGACTCCATCCTCTCAAACCTAGCATGGTTAGACAATGACTCCTTTGCATCCTATAAGCTATAAATAAAACCACTTACCACATCCTGACTAATGACAAAATGCCCTCCATGACATCCACAACCCATGCATCATATATAAACAAACTTGATTCCATCAACATTGCACAAAATACTGCTTTTCTTAGGGACTTTAAATATCCATGTGTACATTACATGGCCTATATTACTACAAACAAATATGCTCAACACTTGCAAAACTTTATTATTGCAAACTTCTTAGACCAGATTTACTTTCCCATACTAGTGGCTCCAATATCTTGGACATGCTTTGCACAAACATAGTTCCTATGAGCTCCCACTTGCAATGATACCTCTCGTTATCTCTGACCATTACACAGTGATGTTCGCTACAAGTACTTATCCTAAAGGCCTTAGGAATGCTACTATATTCAGAGATTTTACCAAGGCCAGTTTACTTCCAGTAACATGGGGATCTTTAGGAAACCTCCTCCTCTTAAGCCTCCAATAGCACACAGCTGCTTTTGTCTAGAACTTCTACAGTACCTTAATACCTGGATCAAAGCCTCAGTCCCAGTTCAAAATGCGCATGACCACATTGAGTAACAAACCTCTTTGGTTGAACTCCAGTGTTAACAAGCTGTATATCAAAAAGAAAAATTGTTTTGATGATAAAGTAAAAACACTGGACCTCACAATTAAATTCAGGAAGTACACTGAAAATATAAATTTGTTATGTGATTTCCTTAACATTATTTTGTACAATAATGTATCCCTATTCAATGGGAACTATTATCACCAGTTGTTGGGCATAGCTACGGGCACTCCTTGTGCAATGTTTGATGTTATATAGAAGGTTCATTGATGATCTTTGTATGTTTTGGAGAGGAAGTCAATCTGAGCTATTAAGATTTGTTGATCATATGAATCATAGTTATGATTTTTTTAAATTTACTTGTGAATATTCTGTTACTGGAATACATTTTTTGGACATTTTGATTAATATTGATGGAGAAGGACACTTACATAATGATAGATATGTGAAAGATTGTTATCGTCCCTCCTATCTGCATAGGACTAGTATGCACCCCACACATATTTTTACCAATATTGTAAAGGGACAGGCTATGCACTCCTCTCGGTTAACTGATAGGGACAGCCATCTACATAAAGAGTTTTATAATATTAGTGCTGATTTCGTTAACAGGGGGTATGATGAACGAGTAGTGAGTAGAGTTACCCATGAAGTCCAAATGATGAGAAAAGGGAGGGCTAAGCCATATTTTGGAAGCTTTTAGATCCACCTATGACTTTAATAGGACAGTGAATAAGATACCTGTGTTTTTCTTATACTAGGGACAATGTGGTGATTAGGAATATCCTGCAGCGTAACTGGAAAATATTATGCACTGATGAATAAATTACTCAAGTGATGGGGGATAAACCCTATATAACCTTTAAGAACACTAGGAACCTGAAACAAAGGTTGTGTTACCCTAAGGGGATTAGACAAGTAATGAGAACTGACATAGGGGTTGGAATAACTAGATGTGGCGGTTGTAATTTTTGTACTTTCATACAAGAAGGTACTGAATTTAGGCATTCGGATACTAGTAGAGTGCATAGATTTGATACCAATGCTGACTGTAATAATAAGAACCTTGTATACTTAGCACAATGCGTAGTCTGTTCTTCATTCTATATTGGAAAGATGAATAGAAGTCTTTGTGAACTATTAGGGACCATAACTATTGTTATAGGCGAGGACATACATATAGAGCATTAGCTAAGCACACTATAGAAAATGGGGTCAGCCATCAGTTTAGATTTAGGGTGGTAGAGCTTGTATATGAAGATGCTAGGTTGGGAGATGTTTCTAACAAAACAGAAACTAGAGAGCTTACTTGGATTGTGAGGTTAAGAGCCCATTTAGGTAAAGGGCTCAATGACCATATAGCTAGTACAGTCAAATTGAGAAGTAGGAAACTTAGGAAATAAACATAGATGTATTAAATGTATTAAATGCCTAGCATGTTTTTAAATTTTTTTATATTTTGTAAAATATATTGTCTGTTTTTTAAGTTATATATGTTTTAATATTTGTATGCATGATGTATTACATACTGCATATATATATATATATATATATATATATATATATATATATATATATATATATATATATATATTTAGTATACTTTAGCTTTAAAGGTGATGCCTATGAATGATTGGTTCATTTGAATTTTAATTAGTATAAAAGGATGTGACATCATTGTTCGAATTTGGTCTGATGAATCAATTTATTTGTGAAAGCAATCATCATTTGTACAATAAATTTTTTTGGTTTATATTTTTGATTCCTTGACTTGCCTTAGAGTTTATAATTAGACTTATCTTGGCAGTTTATTGGTGATTCTTGGTTTCGTTTGTGTGTATTTTACTTATTATATCACCAATCAAGCATGGCTGAGGATATTGCTAATGGAACCAGGACTGGAAGTGCAACAACAACAGCAGGGACTTTCAGAGGTTCTTCGGATCAGGTATTACATCTGAGAAGTAACCCTTTGTTATTTGAGACTGCAATTAAGAATGTAGCTGCTGAATGTTTGAATAATAATGATGCCCAGAGACTTTGTGAAGTTTCTAGGAAATTTGAAGACAATTTATATCAGCTAAAGAGATTATAATTACAGTGACAGCACCTGGAGGCTTGTGGCACACAAGATCATTCCCGTGGTCTTAGTGTACTCACAATGCCCACATATGGTGAGTCTCAACCAGAGTTGTTAGCCAAATGGCAACAAATTAACCTTGAAACTAGCTACTCGTATATGCGTCTACTTAATGAACATTTTTTACCTATTGAAGCACAACTTATTAATGCCATTGAGTTATACTATGGACAAGTTTGTGATATGTTGGGGTCTGAATGTGCTGATTTCTTTCTTACTGGGACACTTGATAATGTGAAGGTTTATGAGCGGAAATTGATCTTATTTAAAAGGCAGAAAATTGAGCGAGACACCAAAGATTTTGAGCTGGATCATGTATTTATGTGGCCGAGGAGAACCAAAGTGAATACTGGGGACTCCGGACATTCATTGCATCCAGTTAAACAGTGACATGGGGTGACGATGATTACTTCTCAGTCCTCTTTGTCTAAGGATGACAGTCAATCCAGGGTCAAAGGTAGTGTTCCTGCAATAGAACATATTAATGAGATGGGATGTGTGGATGCTAATCGAGCATCCACTTCAGGTACGATATTGGTTACCTCTCCCGCTTGTCAGATAAATGCCTCTGTGTATGAAACACCTTTGGAGGAAGGCGAGTTTCCACCATTACATGCATCTGGTGTGAAGGAATATGCTGTATGGAACTGTCCTAATGTCAATAGCAGTTCTGAACCAGTTGCTTGACCGAAAAGTGGTGGGGTGAACTTGCAACAACCTTTTTACCCCTACCCATCAGATCAAAATGGAAACAATCGATGGGGTCTCCAGAACAACTGGGACATTACAAGAGGAAACCAGAGAACTGAAACAACAGTAACACCATAAAAATGATGTGGGAGAAAGGAAGTATGATTTTGCTTGGAACATTTCACAGAGGTATATTTCTGTTTTTGAATGTAATGTGTTGAATAAAGGGTTGTTCTTTATTCCTGCTACTTCTAACATTGCGGACACTTTGATTGACTTTAAGTTGACATTATGTAACATACAACTGAAATTAATGTTCAATAATGATATAGTACCTGTTAATGCTGCTTTTAATAGAGATTTGGTGTTTAAAAAGCCTAGTGTTTATAATCCTCAGTTTAACTCAACCCTTTACATGTTCTATAAGGTTTGTGAGGCTGATTTTTACAACTATTTTGATAATGAATATAGATGTAAGAAGTGGACATTTGATAATCTTACTGCACCTGATAGATCAGCCCTGGAAACACTAGAGAATGATACTAGCATAGTCATTAGGCCAATGGATAAGGGATGACAGACTGTTATCATGGACAGTGCTTTTTTTATTTTTTTATTTTTTTTATTATGATTCCATCTGAACTATGTTAAGTGATAATGATGTCAATCATGAGATTAATTTGTCTGATATCCAGGATATTACTTTAAGGGTGACTAACACTTTATTACAATTTGCAACATATGGAGTTATTACTAAGGAGTTATTTAGCTATTTTGTAGTGGAAAAAACGTTAATACCAACTTTCAGGGACTTCCCAAAGTTCATAAAGATTCCAACAAACCCCCTTTTATCCAGATAGTGGCTAGTAGTGGATGGCTTACTGAACCACTTTGTAGGTATGTTGAGAAACAATTAAGACCAGTACTAGAACATCACCCTTTTATTCTACGTGACACCAAACAGATGCTACAGGAATATTATAAGTTTGTGAATGACTCAAACGATGCAATGAAAGGCAATTTAATGGCTACTTATGATGTAACTTCACTGTTTACAGTGATCCCTAAAACTATAGGGATCTCTATGGTTAAAAATGTTCTAACACGATGTAGTAAGTACACTGAAAGTCATATAAATTTGTTATGTGATTTACTTAACATTATTTTGTACAATAATGTATCCCTATTCAATGGGAACTATTATCGCCAGTTGTTGGGCGTAGCTATGGGCACTCCTTGTGCCAATAGCTATGCCAACATGGTGATGGTGGAGTGGGGAATACATAATTTGATTTCACATCCTTTGGTGCAGCAATGTTTGGTGTTATATAGAAGGTTTGTTGATGATCTTTGTATGTTTTGGAGAGGAAGTTAATCTGAGCTATTAAGATTTGTTGATCATATGAATCATAGTTGTGATTTTTTTGAAATTTACTGGTGAATATTTTGTTACTGAAATACATTTTTTGGGCATTTTGATTAGAATTGATGGAGAAGGACACTTACATACTGACAGATATGTGAAAGATTTTTATCATCCCTCCTATCTGCATAGGACTAGTATGCACCCCACACATATTTTACCAATATTGTGAAGGGACAAGCAAAATGGTAATTGTTTCCACAATATTAACTGCACATACAAGAGATGGCTGAACTAAAAATCAGGCACACCACTCTAATCAGAATGGAGTCTCGAGGAGTGGACTGGGGGGTTCACTTTTAAATAAATGACCAGCACATTGTGAGAAAAGGCCAGTTGTATTACTTCTGTATACATTTTAAACTATTCCCTTATATCCTTACACTTATGAGGCAGAAATCAACAGATTAAAGATCGAATACACATCATTGAAGTATATGTATAGCATCCATCTGCAACAGAAATATATATTTTTTTACTTTATCTTGACTTGATTTGGAGCAGAAACTTCCTTGAATTGCTACATTTTCCTGTATGGGTACATGTTCTGTCTGAACACAGTTCACAGACCATTACATTCAAACTGTAACATTTTAAAGAATAACCTGTAGTAAAAACCTAATGACATTTTTGAGACTACACTCATCATTCAAACAGACCAGTTGTATACACATATTAAATTTGAACCAGTTATTTATAACTTGCATTAAAAAAAGGATAGCCCCAGTATGAGAATTCAGATATCAATAAATATTTAAACAGACACATATTGTCCAAGTACAGCAGTGAATGAAATGCATTGCATAATAGTAGTAGTTATGTCAGTAATGTTAATGAAAAAAGGTAAAATACAGGTAAACAACAATTGTCTTATGTCTTCTCTACCTAGTGGATGATGACATCCAATACAACAGGAGTCAGCAGAACAGGATGACTAAGAAATTAGTTGAAACCTCTGGCAAGCATCTATAAAGGAGTAAATGCAATATTCTGTCTTTAACTGATTTCATTAATGTATATACGCAACTATTGGTAAAGGATGGTAACTGAAGGCCTACAGTGCTTTCAGTACATTATTGCATCTAAATGTATAAGCTATGTCAATACACCAATGCAGTATTATGACTTTAACTGATTTTTATTGCATGCAAGTATGTGTAAAGGGTGGTTTCAGTTGTTAGTATCCATAAGCACTTTGCATATCATTCTTGCTAGGTAAACATAAGTATTTCCCATACCAATGTTCTAATATATGCATAAGCACTTCCTGTACATTTCTATTTTACTTAAATTAATATTTATAAAAACAAAATTGTTTTAAAGGAAATTGAATGCTGTGTAACATTGTGTGTGCATTTGTGTGCATTTTGTCTTTTGTCTACCCTTCTCTTTTTTGTTTATTTAAATTATATATTCCTTTCTCGTTTTTTTAATTTAATTTTTCTCACATTTTTGTTATTTTTTTTATAAATCAATATTCCTGATGAGTAGTCCAAGTGTGTAACACCCAGATTAGGGAGCATTCACCCTCTGCTCATGCAGGAGCATTTTTGAAGGGTCATGTTGGTGTCACTGGTCTTGCAGGCATCCTGGAATGTGGCAGCCTGGGAATTTTCACAGATCAGGGGCTTTTGGATTTGGTTGAGGATGTGCAGGGGCAGATCATGGATAGATGGCTTCAGTTAATTGAGGCCTTTCTTCAGTGAGTTGAAGAGTCTCTGCCCCAGCTGTTATCAATCAACACACCACCACAGGCACCTGTCACATCAGCATTAGGGTCTTCCAACTGCAACACTATCTGACAGTGGAAACATCTGAGGCTCTGTGGACTTGGGACTCTTGCTATCACCACTTATCTTCACCCTTCTTCCCTTATCTGGTCTCCTACACACTCTTACCTACTTCCCACCCATACTACCCTCTTATTGAAAAATAAAGAGAGTCTATAATTGACCAAAACATAGTACTCCTCCTCTCACATTTCCTCTAGCACAGACTTCTTGATGTGTTCTTGCTGTCACCCTTTTTGTGTCGTTTCCCCTTTTTCAGTCTTTCCAATCTCCCCCTTTGCACTCTTCAATGAAAACATCAGTGTGTCCAAATAAGGATACCCCTATATAAAACATTAAACTCATTTGCTTTTTAAAATATTCATAATAAAAGCTGCACAGTCCACCACTTGCTTTAAGCCTTTTAAGCATGATTGCACATAGCCATGTCCATCTGCAATATTTGAGTATATACAAAGTCATACAAAGCCTATGGCTTTCACATAGTCCTTCACATATGCTTAACACTTATAGGTAGGTACTTTATGTTTCTGATGTGCTTTTCAAAATGCCTTCACTTTTCCTTATTCAGTGCAATTAGCCTGGTCAGTGTTTACTTGTTTACAAGTGTAGAGATGTATTCATGGATAATTGCTGCTCTAAATTACTCTAAATGCTATGTAGAGAAATGCTAGTAAGTGAAATGAACTGATGGCATATTGTCAGCATCTGTAGTGGTTGTAAATAAGTATGTATGTCATGAGACATATCTGAACAACTTGGGTGGCTGTTAGATGTGCTGTAATCTATCCATTCAAGGAGAAAATATGAGATATAGATATAACTAGTCATTGGTTAAAGCATTTTGCAATGAAGACTTAAAACTTATATTAGAAATGACAAGATAATGGTGCAAGAAGTAATAAGTTGCATTTACCATGCTTCCTTTGATGCATGAGGCATATAGAATGTTTTAAAATTGATCCAAGTTTGCCTTGTGAAGACATGATTGTAAAAGTTGTATTTAATCAAGGAACTAAAATAAGTAGCAGATTCAGAAAACAATAACACAAGAGCTAATGGAAAAAATGAGATGCTAATAAAACAATGAAACAGAAAAACGCCCATGAAACAAATCACAAATAAAACTGTGACTAAAATAAGAACCTCTAAATAATGAAGGTAATACTGCTGAAGTGATATAAACTATGAAAGTGTAATTGTATTTTATTTTCCAAACACAGTAAAGCTGTAACCTTTACATGGTAATTTACAGATGTTTGCAGAAAAGAAAAAGCTGCACGTTTTAAAGATCAGATCACTATTTCAACCAGGAGGCTTTTAAGGTAACCTTGTGTGGTTATGTTTAGGCTACTTCTGTTCAGGGGCAGCTTGATTAAAATGAAACCAAAAATACTAAGGCTAGCAAATTTGAAGTTAATACTGGTATCAGGAAACAATGCTAAAAGTATGAATTTTTTTTTGGTTTGGACATGTGTCTTGATCAACTACATAAACTAAAACAATATATGTACATACACATATATATATATATATATATATATATATATATATATATATATATACATATATATATATATATATATATATAGTTTACTATCATAATCTAGAAACACACTGGGTCAAGTCATCATTTCGCTGAAAAATAATGGCGAAAATGAAAACGTTTTTCAGTCCCAATCTCGAATAATGTTAAAGTCAAGTGTTTGGTATTCTCTGTTTTGAAAATTTGCCCGTTGAACTGCATTTGCCATCTGGACATTACTATTCAAGCTTTAGTACTGGAGGTTTTGATGTTCTGAATCTTTCAAAGTATACCTTCGATGTTACACTACTTGACCAAGTGCATTTCTGGATTATGATAATAAACCTCCAAGGTTAGTTCTGCTTCCTGAACCACTGACTTACTGAATGCCATCACTCATCGTCTTAAGTTCATAGGGCCTTACTAAGTGTAGGTCAAGGAGGCCATCAAAAAGCTCAGTCACATCAGCAAGTACTGCTGGGAGACTGACAGTGTCCCCAGTTAAGAAGACTTTTTCCACATATCCCTGATAGAAATTTGTGAGCACATGGATATCATATAATACATAGTAAAGTGCATTTGTTTGCTAACTGTACTTAAAACAATCGTTAGTATACACACTGCTGCCCAATTAAGACATGTTGGCATGACAGATTTATATCCCTCACCTCTGGTGCCAACTTCCACTACATGTCAAGCAGAGTAGGATCCTTGTCACCCTCAAGATAAACTTAGATAATTGGATGGGCAGCCTCAAATTCTCACCCAATCTACATTTTCTTGCCATTCTTGAGCTGCGGTAGCGTTGTCGCCTCACAGTATGACGTTGTCCTGTTCGATTCTCAGCTAAAACGTCTTCTGTGTTGAGACATGCATGAATGGGCGTACCTTCGTTGAAGGTTGTGTGTCAGAGCTGGTAACTCGGTACGTAAAAATCTACTACCAATCATTAGCGGACCGGAGCTCTGCTGTGGCAACCCCTAACTGGGAAAAGCCGAAAGATACAACAACAACTTGAAGCTGGATGGAAATTTTGAATATTTTTTTTTTTTTTTGGCTAGGCTTGAAATGGCCTACAGACTGTTTGCCTAGTGCTTACCTATGATTCTATTACGTAAGCCATTATCGTTACCTGCTATTAGCATTGCTTATGTTAGTGGTATATCCTTTCTGAGATTTAATCTGGCAATTACAAGTTATTACTGCCTCTCAGATAGAATCCTGCAATAGCTTTCACTGTAGTTATATTTCTCTGCAGACTCTCTGATACAAACACTGAAAACAGAAACATTGACGCAGAGCAGGTTTTTGATAAAGACAGACATTTTTCAGGTTTTATATGGATTCAGCATAGTTACCAGAATAATTTCCTCATGTTGAACACATAGAAAAAAAAGTGTTCTGCAAATATGGGCAATGTAGCTCTTTCTACTATAGCTATTTACTGATGTAATAGTATACATAGTAAGTACAATAAAGTAGAAGCAGCAATAAGAAATATCAAGAATGATTTTTGGGGGGAGTATAATTGTGGTTTAACCATGGTAACTAAAATGTGCATTTATAATAAAATGAAACAAAAATGGCATTTTGACCTCAGAAATGACCACTCTAGGCACATTTTGAACATTACAAGAGAGCAATTTAAGCTGCTAACATGCTGAACCTCTTACTAGTGCTTTTACATCTTCAAACTATTTTTATCTCTCACAATGATGCAGTTCAGAAAATCAATATGTGATGACAATGTGATAAAAACAAAGATTAAAGGAGACATAATGCCAATCATTATAGAGGCTAATACTTAAAAATACTGCACCAACGCCATTTATACCAGACATCAAAGAACTAATGGCATGAGCTAAGCTGCATCCATGGTATTAATCATATCTGCTAGAAGGAACATGCTGTCACACATCCCTAATGACATGGTTTGATAGTCACCAGCTATTCTTTTACAGTGCAGAATACATTTTTTCTTTTGTTAATGGTGGTAGCAGATGCTTGCTTATCCCATTTATTGGTACACTGAATTATTTGTGTAAATAAGAGAGCAGCCTTAACTGCCGTACTGAATGTTTATTGTACATTACATTTTGGATATTCTTGCATGATGCCTGAAGCATCCATTTTAGATCATTACATTCTCTTGTTGTGCAAATGAATAAAAGGAGGGAGAAAGAGAGAGGGGTGCTAACTTCTAGCAGTTGTAATCACAGTCCATTACAAGCACACTGATGAGATGGCACTTAGGGCCTTCTCCATTGACATCACTATTTTATTCGGATTCATAACAATCATTGGATGACCCTCAGTTTGAAACCACAGAAAAATACATTGTGCTGTACAGTCACAGCTGACTTATGCAAGAAAGCTGTTGATTTTAGAGTAATGAAACTTTAATTATGTATGAATCCTTACCTGACTCTTTGGTCCTGGCTAATTAAGTTATATCCTTCTTCACAGGCACTTTGTTACCTGAAGCTGATTATCCTTAATTTATTCATATACATAATCTTTGTTGCATAATGTTTCTCTCTTATGCAACAGTCACACTTACCTTACCACCATTGCATTAACTTGCATTAACTGATATTCAAGAAGGCATCTGCTCTATTGAAAATATTACTTGCCTTGCTCTTTTCAACTGGCACTAAAGACAACTATGCATCTAATGCCAGGAGAAATAATGGTCAGTATAAATGATGGTACCTCACATTATCAATTCTGCAGTCACCACTGACTGCCTTTTTGATTCAAGATTATGTATAAAGTCCTGGTGTTGATGTTCTTGCCGCTACATGATTTGGGTCCCTCTTACGTGAAAGTGTTAGTGGTGTTATGTGTCCTCTCATGGTATCATGTGCTCTTTCTTGGCTCTACACTTCGCCACTCAAGTTTAGCTGGTGCTTCAGCAGATGCATCTTCAGACATCTGGAATGTGATCTTGTACATGTCAAGCTCCATGGAATGTACAATGTAGTATTTCAGGAGTGCACTATATTGGCCAGCCTTCTGAAGGTCACTTAGACATAATTCATCAATATTGCATATGAAAGGCTAATGCAATTACTTGGCCAGGATGCACAGTGACCTTCGATTGAAAGTTTGCTTAAGAATATAAGACCAAACAATTGGCTAAGGGTGGGAATTAAAGTGCCCTGTGGATGTTGGCTGAATAAGTGAAGAAACAGCATAGTATTATGATGCAACAGAGGAAAGGACTGGAATGCAGCACAAAACATAAAACAGATATGGACCTGTCAGGAAGTATACATGGTAGCAGAAAATGTCATTGAACTCTGCAAGCTGATTTAAAAGCCCATATTTGCACTTGTTTTCCCCCTTTCCTGTAACTAGTTTAGTCCAGATACAGATTCTTAGTTTTAGCACTTGAATTTGCTTATTCGAGATCAGCACTTGTTCAGAACTTGTTGTAAGCACTAAATAAGCTACTAATTACTACAGCACTCAACCTTCCTCATTGCCTAGAGGAAAACATTTTTTGCACTTACGTTTCTCACTTGCTCAGAGAAAAACAGCTCTTGTACTCCCTTTCCTCACTTATCTAGAGGAAAATAGATTTTTTTATTCAGGCATGTCCAAGGGTCAGCTCCCAGTGTTCTCTCCTGTCTATCTGATGAATCTGGGCATCTTGGGGCAATGTACAAATTGCCTCATGTACACAGGCAACCCTCTCCTCCTACCACCTAACACTACAACCTGTGAGAGATGCACTTATCTAGCCAAAATGGAGGTAAAGCTCTCTCCAACCAAGACTGAACTTGACAGTCAAGAGGAGAAGGTAAACACTTGCACCACACCACACTCATCACATAGTCTCACTAAATCTATACCACCAAAATCCACACATAGAAACACAAAAACATTCACAGAGGCTCTCAATAATAATCTGTTCAAGCAACAGAGACCTCCAAAACAGAAATGCAAGCAACCTCCACCCCCCAAAACAACCCAAATGACACATAGCCCGCAGACTCAATGTGCCACTCAGCCACAGCCAATAAGGCAAAACAAAGCATCCAACACACTAGTCATAGGTGACTCTATAGTCAGGCACAATAATATCCCACTCACCAGGCTAAACAAGGAGAAGGTTACCAGGATCTGCCACATAACCCATGCACTCAGGTCACTCCACAACAAGTACAAATATGACTCTGTCATTGTCCATGTTGGTGTGAACTACCTGAGATACACCTCCCTGGACTACATGAAAAGAGACATGGAAGAGCTCTCCAATCTTGTAGCCCAGGCAGGTATGACCCTAGCCCTAAGTAGCATTCTGCCATCACCCAGAATGATACTGCTGTACAAGGACAAAATGATTGACTTCAACAATTGGCTAAGCTTCTGGTGTCATTCTAAAGGGATCCAGTATCTGTCTGCCTGGGATGACATGGTTGACAGACCATGATGCTTTGCCATAGATGGCCTGCACCTGTCACCCCTGGGATTCCGGATACTGGCAAAGTTTCATGCCGCCCCTATAAAGCCATTTTTAGGCAAGGTTCAAATGAAAAATTCACCACTGTAACAGGAACAGGCAAGCAAAAACTGAGGGTGATGCTACTCAATGCTAGAAGTCTAAATCTCAAAATGCACTCACTCGAGGCACTCCTTAAAATGGAGAACATTGATATCTCTGCAGTGACTGAGACCTGGTTCAAGGCTTCAGAAAGCACCCCTGCACTACCAGGCTATAACTCATACCACACTTTTCGGCCATGTAACCTGGACTGGAGCACCAAAGGTGGAGGTGTGTCCATATTCATTAAGAATATCCAGACCTCCAGGCTAGTTGCTCAGCATAATGGATCCGAGATTATCCATGTGCAACTAACTCTGGGCAGAATTGCAATCCAAATTGTAGCTTGCTACAGATCCCCCACCATGCCCCAGGATTCCCACTCCTCTTTTCTTGATGTACTGGAAAACATTAGGGTTCAACCAAACACCCTAATAATGGGCAATTTCAACTACCCCACCATTAACTGGGAAAACTACTCATGTACCAACTCCTTTGCTCAACGCTTTCTGGAATTCATAAACTCCAATGCCCTGGATCAACTTATCCACACCCCCACCAGGGGCAACAATATCTTAGATCTAGTCATTACCAACATGAGTGACCGGTGTTCCACACCTGAAGTCAACACCTCATTGGTCCGATCTGACCATAAGCTAATCACCTTAGCTATCCACATCCTGCCCCACCCCCATTAAGGAAACCACAGTAAAAAATTTCTTCAAAGCCAACTTCATGCTTCTTAAGACAGAAGTGGTGAACTTCACGACACTCATGCAGATGGACAATACAGTTACGACTACTGAATCCTACACAATTTCACTTTATAAGCACTTACACAAGTGCATGGATCGTGCTATCCCAAACAGAACCAAGACGCTATCCCCCAAAAACAGGAAGCCAATCTGGTGGTCCCCTGCCATAAACAAACTGTACAACAGAAGGAAGAAACTGTCACAAAAGAGAGTAAAATCCTATGAGTGGAGGAGCTCCCTGGTCAGACTCAGTAATAAGCTGTGATCCCTGATAAAATCCTCCAAAGCTAGTTACGAAAACAAAATCTCCACTGATTCTAAAGACAACCACAAAGCATTATATAGCTATGTCAAGAATCTCAATGGCAACACTCAGATCTGCTCTGAGTTACAGCACAATGGCACTAAATATACAGACCCAACTGATATTGCCAACATCTTGGCAGATAGGTTCAGTGATAACTTTACCCCCTTCTCACCCTCTAAAGGGCCCATCTCTATACCAGAAGAATGCAAAGTTCCTGTAATCATGGCTGAACAGGTAAAAACCACAGTCTCCAAAGCCAAGAACACAGCATCTGTGGGACCAGACAACATCCCAGGCTGCGTTTTACATGAACTACAGGACGAACTGGTACCCCACCTAAGTACCATGTTCAATCATAGCCTCATCTCTGGCTTTGTGCCCGCTGAATGGCGCACAGCGACGGTTATCCCACTCCACAAGGGGAGAGCCACCATGGACCCTGGGAACTACTGCCCCATTAGCTTGATGAGCTTGGTCTGCAAGGCCATGGAACGTATCATCATGGAACTGATAAACAAAGACATTGATAATCTCCAAACTCTGGACCCCACCAAGTTTGGGTTTGTAAAAGGCAGATCATGTCTCCTAAACCTGACAGACTTCTTTGAAGTAGTCACCAAAGCCGTAGACGAAGGTAAGGTGGTTCACACAGCCTATCTAGATCTTGCCAAGGCTTCCAACACCATCCCCCACTCTGGAATTATAGATAAACTGACTAAATTAGGTATAAATCTCTATGTCACAAGATGGGTTGCCAACTGGCTCACTGATAGAACCCACAGTGTGAAAGTAGCAGACTCCAAATCCGACTTTAGACCAGTGACAACTGGAGTACCACAGGGTTCAGTCCTGGGTCCTCTCCTGTTTGGTATCTACTTCTCTGAAGTACAGGCTAACACAGAAGGTCTTTGGCTAACAGAGCTCGTAGATGATTGCAAACTAGGAGCCATAATCAGAACTTCTAACAATGTGGACATCCTACAAAAGGGCCTCACTGAGATGGATGCCTGGTGTCAAAGCCATGGCCTCAAGCTCAATGCCAAAGAGACCTTGGGACACTAGTCTCTCCTTTGATAATCAAATTGCCACAGTAGTCAGGAAATCCTTCTACATGGCACACCTCATCACAAAATGTTTCTCATCCAGAAAAAAAGAGGTCATTGTTCCCCTCTACTCATCACTCATTAGACCCATTATAGAGTACAACACCCCTTTTGGTATTTACCTCACAAGACATCTACAACAACTGGAAAGGCTGCAGAAATACCTCACAAAGAGGATTACTGGCCTCAAACAGATACCCTACGAAGACCGTCTCAAAAAACTCCAGCTTTACTCCATCGCATATCACCTACTCAGAGGTGATCTCTGCCTATCATACAAAGCTATGTCAAACTCAGAGCTGTTGGACATGCTCCACTTAAAGAAATCCCAGTCCCTCCAAGCTACACACTCTAGGGACCTAAACCTTGTCACCACAATAAACAGAATATGCCAGAGGGATAGATTCCTGTCCCAGAGGCTTCCCATACTCTGGAATAAACTACCTATCTATATCAAACAAAGCTCCTCATTAGCACTCTTCAAGAAAAATCTTGATGATTGGATGGAAAATAGGAAATTCACCCCGGGGATCACTTCTGTGGCTCTGCCCAACAGTGGCACATGAAAATAATTTTCTTGGGTGGCAAAAGCCAGGGTACCTTTTTGACTGGGCTTGTATAGACCCTAGTGCTGATAGCCTAGTACCTATGAACCTATAAAGGAAAAAAGTAAAAAGGTAAAATGTCTGACTTAAGTCTCGGAGGACTAAACAGACTGTGCCTGGTCAGTTTGCTCGATTTACAAATACATCAACAAAAATAGAATTAAATAAATGAAGGAAGCCTGCCAAAGAAGATTCATCATGCCATATCTGCAGACTTCAGGTGGGCTGACTGAAGGAAAGTACAGTTGTGTACACTTACCATAAATGTAGATGTTCGAGTGTATTCACTGGTGCAGTCATTACATTTGGGTAATCCTGCTGGCAGGTTGCCCATAGTCAGCCTGAATTCTAAAGTCTTGAGTTCTATGTCAGCTGTCATCACCCCTTCCCTGACGTCAGGTCGTCAGGGGTATAAAAGAAGCAGCCGACGCCATTTTCTTTAGTTTTTCTTGCCCCAGATGTCAGGTGCACCCTAAAACGGTAGCCAAAATGTATATGTATATATAAAATTACATGCAGCAATATAAACTTTACTTTCATCCACAAGAGAGTACACCACATAGGTTGTTTAAATCAGAGAAGGAAAGATAGGTTCCATCAGAAGAAAATAGGGGATGGCAGGTGGGTACCCTGGACTGCAACAGTGAATACACTCAAACATCTACATTTATGGTACGTGTACACAGCTTTACTATGTTCTTCGTGTTTCACTGTTGCAGTCATTATATTTGGGTAGATTCCCAAAGCTATGGTTGGGAGGCTGGAGCTAAACTGCATTAGGAGCGACTATGAGACCCTGCAGAACTGCAGTAGCAAAGCTTGCCCTGGATTTAGAGTAGAGAGGCAGATGATAGTGCTTTGTAAAGGTGTGCACTGAACTCCAAGTAGCTGCCTCTAAAATGTTTTTAGTTGGTACTCCCCTGAGAAAGGCTGCTGAATTGGCTGCAGCTCTGGTGGAATGTGGCCTAATGCCCTTAGGCACTGACTTGCCATGGTATAAGTAGAAGAAACGAATGCAGTGGCCTATTCACTTTGAAATAGTCTGCTTTGAGATAGCCTTTCCTTGTGATCCTGCAGCATATGCCACTATTAATTGCTCTGTCTTTCTGAAAACTTTGGTTCTGTCCAAGTAGAATCTAAGCTGTTTGTGTACGTCCAAAAATGCAGAATTCTTTCCCCCTTGTTCTGTGGATTTGGATAAAAAGTTGGCAGATGAATGGTTTGGTTAAGAGCCACACTGGACATCACTTTAGGCATAAATGTTGGGTTTGTCCTCAGGGAGACCCTGTCCGGATAAAAAATGATGACAGGTTTCACAGCCATGAGTGCCTGTAGCTCTGAAACTCATCTTGCAGAAGTTATTGCTAGGAGCAGAGCTGTTTTCCAAGATAAAAACTTTATATCAGCAGTAGCAGCTGGCTCAAAAGGAGGCAGGGTGAGTTTTTCCAAGACATAGTTGAGGTCCCATGCAGGCATTGGTGATCTCCTTGGAGGCCTTAAATTCTTGGCTCCTCTGAGGTACTGTTTTAATAAGGGATGAGAAAAGATTGGTGGCTCTGTATTGTAATGAGCTGAAATGGCAGAGGCATGAATTTTAATAGATGAGAAAGATAGGCCTTTGTCCAGCATCTCAGTTAAGTATTGTAAAATCTGAGGAATATTTGGCAAAGCTGTATCTGTTCCTTGTGCCTGGTTCCAAGCACAGAATCTCTTCCATTTTCCAGCATAAGATTTTCTACTACTAGGCCTTCTGGCTTCCAAAATGGTATCCATCACAGCTTTGCTGAGAGGTGTGTTTTGTATGACTACATTATCCGCCATGCTGCCAGGTTTAAAGTCCTGAGTTGGCTGTGCAGGATCTGATTGTTTTGCTGGGACAGTAGATGCGGTACTTGAGGTAAGGTCCAAGCTGAGCATTGAGACAAGCTCCTTAATATTGGGTACCAGTGCTGGCGTGGCCAGTCTGGTGCAATCAGTATCATCTTTGGCTTCTCCTGTCTGACCTTTAGGAGTACCTTTAGGAGGAGAGGCAGAGGGGGAAAGGCATATACTGATAGGTTTTTCCAGCTGAAGGATAGGGTGTCCACTTTCCATGCTTGTCTGTGATAAATCCTTGTGCAGAATCTCTTTATTTGGTAGTTGTGAGGGGAGGCAAATAGAGTTATGTCCGGGCATCCCCATTTCCTTGTTATCATGCTGAAGACTTGTGGATCCAGCTGCCACTTGTGGGGATCCATGAGGTTTCTGCTTAGTTCGTCTGCCAGAGTATTTTTCCTTCCTGGCAGGAATTGTGCCTGCAGATGTACTTGGTAAGTCAATGCTGTGTCCCACAAAATCATGGCTAGTCTGCAAAGGAGGTAAGAATGTGTGCCCCCCTGCTTGTTTATATACCACATGACCGTTATGTTGTCTTTTTTATCAGTAGTTGTCCTGGATGAAGTAGGTCCTTGAAGGCTGTCAGGGCATTTTGAACAGCTAGCATCTCTTTTTGATTGATATGTAGATGCATTTGGTTTGAGGGCCATGTTCCCTGAATGCATCTTCCTGCCATGTGGGCCCTCCAGGCATAATCTAATGCATGCATTGTTAGTGTCTGCCTGGCTGGGAGTAATGTGAATGGCTGTCCCTTGTTTTGGTGACAAGCCTTCGTCCACCATCAAAACTCCTGTTGCAGGCAGGGAATGAAAGTAATTATAGTTTCCAGGCTGTGGCAATGTTGAGTCCAAACACTTTTTAGGTACCGTTGAAGTTTCCTCATATGCAGTCTTGCATATGGAATGAGTAGGATGCAGGATGCCATGAAGCCCAAAGCCTGCAGAATTTTTCTTGCAGATAACTGGGCCTTTGTAGCTAACATTTTGAAATAGGTAGTCAGTTGCCTTTGTTTGTCTGGAGTGAGATAAGCCATCTGGGCAGTTGTATTTAAGCTTGCACCCAGGAATATTATCTCTTGAGAGGGTACTAGTTTTGATTTCTTTTCGTTGACTGTGTACCCTATGCATGTTAGAAGTTTTTTCACAAACGCCAGATGCTGTAGAAGGATGTCCTTGTTTTCTGCTTGAATGAGACAGTCGTCCAAGTAAGGATATATCTGTATTCCTCTTAGTCTGCAGTAAACAAATACTGGTGCCAGGCAATTTGTAAAGACCCTGGGCGCAGTAGATAACCAAAGGGCAGTGCAGAGAATTGGTAATGCATTGAGCCAGCCTTGAATCTGAGGTATCTTCTGCATATTTGTCTGACTGGGACATGCAGGTATGCCTCTTTTAGGTCTAAAGTTACAAGCCAAGTGTTCTTGCCCAGCATGGGCAGAAGCTGCTGCAAAGTCAACATTTTGAATTTTGGAATATGTAGGAATGTGTTCAGAATTGATAGGTCCAGTACTGGCCTCCAGGCTTTGTCCTTTCTGGTTACCAAGAACAGTCTTGAGTAAAATCCTTGTCCCCGCTCTTGCTCTGGCACTTGTTGAATGGTCCTCATGTCCATGAGGGATGAGACTTGTTTTTGTGCCTCTACCCATTGATTTTTTGGCAGATCTGGCCAGCCGTTTGCCTTTGGCAGGGTATGGAAATGGAACTTGTAGCCTTGCGACATGATATTTAGAACCCACTTGTCCAGGGTTATAATGCGCCAATTTTGAGAAAAAAGTGCTAATTTTCCCCCTAAGGGTGCAGACAGGAAATAAGTTCTTGTTGCAGGCAGGGGGAAGTCATTGGGACTGTTTCCTGTAATGTTGTGATTTGTCTTCTCCACTTTTGGAGGTAGAAGCACCCCATTGCTTTGACTTGTATGAACCTTGCGCCTGGGATCTGCCTCTAGGGCATCTCTGTCTGCCCCTTTGAGGTCTGTCTGACACAGGAAAGGACCAATTCTTTCTTGGCCAGTGTATACTAAACCTAGGTGGCTGTACTTGTAAGAAATCTTTGACTGTTTGCCTAGATTTAGCCTTGTCCTCCATTTTCTTTAACACCTCTTCTGCCTTAACACCAAACAAAGTATCATGCTGTAAAGGTGCATCTAATAATTTAACTTTAACATGATCAGGTAGATTTTGTTCTTTTAACCAAGCATGCCTTCTAATTACAGAACCTGTAACTGCGGCCCTGCAGGAGGCCTCTAAAGAATCAAAACCACATTGCAAAGTATGCTTTCCAACTTGTTCAGCTGCATGCAATATATCCTGCATTTCCTTGCAATCTGCACATTCAGAGTTTAACAACATTTTCTGTTTAAGCATTGCCATGAGATGTTGCTGATATTTGAGCATATGAAACTGACAGTTTAAGGCCCTTATAGCCAAAGTAGCTGATGCGTAAACCTTTTTTTCCCATCTATCCAGTGCCCTAGAATCCCTGTCAGAAGGGGTAGGGTTTATTGCAGTGGAAGCCTTAACTCCCTTGGGACCAGGGTTGCCAGATTTCCAACTGGCCAGGAAGGGACAAAGTGAACACTAAAAAACAAAAACAAAAACAAAAAAAAAAAGTCTTCCTCATCTTAATGTGGAACATCAGAGTTCCGCATTAAACAAAAGTAGCAAAGTAGCTCTGTGTTTATTTTTTATTTGATTGGCCCAGGCCAATCAAAAATAAACACAGAGCTTCTTCTGTTTAATGTGGAACATAGCAGTTCTGCATTAAACAGAAGTAGCTCTGTTTTGCGATTTTTTGATTGGCCCGTATACCGGTATATGGGCCAATCAAAAATTGCTAAACACGGAGCTACTTCTGTTTAATGCGGAACTGCGATTTCCGCATTAAACCACAAGAAGCTCCTTGTTTAGCGATTTTTGATTGGCCAGTATGCCGGTATACGGGCCAATCAAAAAAAAAAACAAAGTGGAGGCT
This sequence comes from Protopterus annectens, assembly GCF_019279795.1. Lineage (NCBI taxonomy): Eukaryota > Metazoa > Chordata > Ceratodontiformes > Protopteridae > Protopterus > Protopterus annectens. The sequence continues at coordinate 927,703,986 of NC_056732.1, forward strand.
GTCCGGGATTTAAACCGGCAGTGCGGGACTCGGGATCAGGCTGCTGATCTCGGGACAGTCCCGCCCAAATAGGGACGTCTGGCAACCCTGCTTGGGACCCTCAGAAATAGTTTCTGGGTCTGCAGCAGGGTTTTTAAAAAGGAATTTATGTGAGTCAGGAACCCTGTAATATCTGTCAGGCTTAACAGGAGATGGAGGCAAGGAGTCAGGGGTAAGGCTACACTCCGAAAACACATAATCTACAATGTCTAACACAGGAGGGATGGCTAGTGGCTTGTGCTGAGGTAGTAACAATAAATCCCTGAGCCTCTTTTTAGATTCTGAAAAATCTTGGCTCTCCCAGTGGAAATGCTCCCTCATGGTATGTAAGGTTTCCCCAAAAGAATAGTCCTCAGGAGGAGAAGCTGAAGGTATGGAGTCTTCAGCATCAGAATCCTCATAGGGGGGAAAAGAATATTCCTGATCAGAAGAGGAATCAGAAGAAATGGAAACCTGATCTGAAGATTCATAGTCAGTCTCTTGCCTAGGCCACTTATCAGGAGGGGGATGGGAACCCCTGATCAAGGTAATCAAGTCTTCGGCCATTTTGAGCATCTGTTTTTTTGGGCATGGAGGCCTGTCCACGTGGCTCTTGAGTTTGCTTCTTTGCCTTTGAAGGTGCTTTAGTCTTTGCTTTTGAAGTCGGTTTAAAGTATAGATGTTTGAGTCTGAATACACCCTCAGAAGCCAGTGCCTGCTCAGCGGCACCGGACCCATCTGAAGGATTAGCGTCCGAGGCTCCAATACCTTGAGTTTCCAGGGGCATGACCGACTCCACGTGGGAGTCAGTAGCGGCCTGCAACTCTAAAGTAGTGGTCGTCAGGGGCTGCGAAAGCACCTCACTGAGAACCGGCGAACCGGTGACTGGCTTAGGAGAAGCTTCGTCATCGGTTTTGGGCCTCGACTGTCTCTCTTTTTCTTTTTCTTTGCGTTTTTTGTGAACTCCGGTTGTCAGATGGCTTTCTGACGACATTTCTGGATAATTAAACCTGTGTCCAAAGTAGTTTAAACCAAAATCATACCGACACTTAATAGTGCGTTGGTTAAATCTAGCACAAAACTGACAACCCAGAAAGTTATGATCAGGGACTAGGCAAGGAATACAGTAAAAATGACAGTCCTTATGAGGTATTTGCGTCCCACAAGAAATACAGTTATTAACTTTTTCTGACATTGGTTCTGGAGCAAGAAAAAAGTTTCCCCAATGGGGTACTTAGCTTTATAGAAGAATTTGGATCTGAAATTCGAACTCAAAAATCTCAGGAGTTGGCTGACCGGCACTTGCGAACTGCTTCTGGTCCGGGCACCGCACAGCAATAAAGACTAAAGAAAATGGCATTGGCTGCTTCTTTTATACCCCTGACGACCTGATGTCAGGGAAGGGGTGACAACAGCCGACGCAGGACCCAAGACTTTGGAATTCAGGCTGACTGAGGGAAACCTGCCAGCAGGATTACCCAAATGCAATGACTGCAACAGTGAAACATGAAGAACATCTGTAGAACAGAGTACTGTTTTTCATCCTAATGTATTACTCTGATTTGCCCTTTGGAGCTGAACTTGAGTCACACGGTAGTATCAAACTCAAGTAAGATCCTCAGTAATAACTGGCATAACAGGCATCAGGATATATGGGCTTTGTTTTGGCCTGGTGAGTTATCAAACCATGAAATTTCACAAGCCCATTAAATTAAAATTCAGAAATTTTTATGGCATTGTGGGATCAAGGTTCAATTTCTGAAGACTGCTTTCCAATATTAGCATATGTAGGATTTAAAGCTGAATGTCAGTCTTAGGCAGTGCACTAGGTTTAACCAAGAATGTAACATATTGCTTGTTTGCACAACCTTCAACGAAGGAATGCTCATTTATGCATGTCGCCACACAGAAGACACTCTAACTGAGAATCGAACTGGCAACGTCTAACTGTGAGGCGACAATGCTACCGCAGCACCACCACCGCAGTCAAGAATGTAACATATTGTATCAGGTAAAAAAATAAGTCTGGATTGTGAGTAAGTTCATTCTTCTGACATTAAACAAAAATGACTTGAGAGTGGTGATAAATTAATGGGTTGATAAAAGAAATGCTAAGTCTAATCCTTGGCAGACAAAAAAGAGACAGTAAAGTTGTGAACTGTGATATATATATATATATATGGGTCTACCTGACATGGTCGACAAGCCATTTGATCGACTGTGATTTGGTCGACAGTTTAGTTGGTCGACAAGCAGATTTGCCCCCTTCCCCAATGTTGTGCAACCCTGGAGTTGATATATATAGTTAGGGGAGGTGGGGGGCACAGCCCCCCACATCGGGAGGTGTGGGGGGCGAAGCCCCCCACCTACAATGCTTGTCGATCAAATGAACTGTCGACCAAATAAACTGTCGACTATGTGAACTGTCGACCATGTCAGGTAGACCCATATATATATATATATATATATATGTGTGTGTGTGTGTGTGTGTGTGTGTGTGTGTGTGTGTGTGTGTGTGTGTGTGTGTGTGTGTGTATTGCAAAATAAACCCTCTAAAAATGACAAATGTCCTGAGATATTAGGGCAAAATATATTTCCTAAGTTTTTTTAATAGTCACATAAAACAGTTATTTTTTCATCTGAAACACCTAAAGTTTGCAAGAAATAGCATAAGCAACTCAAAAGCTACAATAATAACCATTTATTTTGGCAAAAAGTGAAATTCTGTCCTTTGCACTGGCTGTGGGTAGATTCTGTCCTGCAAAATCTCATGTTTCTACAAAAAATGTCCCACTTCGGACATTTAAAAAGATGGCAACCCTATCTAGAAGAATATATGTTCATCAATGACTAGTTCATGGAAAATAATCTCTTTCAAAATATACACTGACTCTATATATCATTTAAAGACTAGCTGGTTTAAACACTAAACATAACAAACAACAATTAACCATTTTATGGGAAGGCTAAGCTGTCACACCTCTCGTATAGAGATTGTGCCATCACCTCTCACGTAATTTGTAATATTAGTTCTCAACATTCACTATTGCCTTTGAAGTAAGAGCATACCATTTCACAATCTCACAGTGGAATTGTCATTGAACCTGATAGACTGAGGTAGACACTAGTACATTTTATTATAGGCAACAGTTTTGTATAACTGCTGAGCAGTGCAGCATACCAGAGTTTTATTATAGAACCTGCTGATTGAATTTGCCCTCATCTTATAATGTTGCAGTGCAGGAAGGTGCTCCCCTGAAAGTCTTCCCCCATCTTCCATTACAAAGACTGCATTCTTCTGCTTTGAGGGTTGCGTTCTGATGCTGCTATTCATCCCTAGTTCTTCACTGCTTATCTTCTAGGTGGGGTCAACATTTCTGATCCTATTGACTTGCTTTTTCACATGCAGCTTATTTACCCTGCTGCTTTCTTTACCATAAACTGATTTTCTGTCTCCTATCACAGATTGTCTGTGGGGAATCTGGGACTGGCCAACTCAGCTCCATCTACCTCAGCTCAGCTTTCCTTCATTTCCAGGAATATTCCCATCCCCATCCACTCCCATAACATCAGATTTATTTGCTCATAGACCCTTCTCTTTCATTTGCTACCAAACCGCACTAGCCCAATCTGTCCAAATCCAATATGCAGCAATGCACAGCAAACCATTCCATTTTCTGAAACCATTCCCTCATCCTATCAGTCTCTTTTCATTTTCATTCATAATGGTCTACCAAATCCTTGACTATCTCTTCCTTTTCCAAAATCAATCCTATCAACCTTTTCAGTTTTTCTCCTCTTAAGTCTTAATCATAGCAACCTTTACTTCCAGTGTCACTGCATCTACTCCACTCTGTATGCATAGCCATCAAGTAACACTATTTATCTGGCCCATTTTCTGACAGTATGCTACTGTTAGGAATGCTTCTGCTTTTTTTTAAATGTATCTCTCTTCTCAACCTAGTTTGATAACATTACAAATTCTTTCAAAGCTGGCCCACCCCAGTATACTGAATCTTAATTCCGTATATGTCTTCCTAATTGGTGGACTAATAAAGCTAAATACATGAACTCTCTACTAATAAAAAAAAAACTTGTATACGCAATACAAAACTTTTTTACAAAGTAAATGCAACAACATGCCTACATTTCCAAAAAACAAATTGCTGTTTTTATTCTATTAATTGGTTTACAAGATGGTGACATATAACTAATATCCACCTCCCACCCCCTGTTCTCTACAGGTTACATGTACCACACCTTCAAATAGCTGTGTATTACCTACTTAGTCAAATGCATCTATAACAACAAACGGGCACAATTTGAAGTTACCACCAAACATCAGTCAAGAGTGGTTCCATGTTCACTTCCACGATCATACAAACATATAACCTATTTAACAACAACAGCAGAGCCAGTAATGTGCAAGTGAGGGGGTGCCTGCCTCTAATGTGAAATAAGCAGTCCAAAAAATAAGACTAATAGCTACCTATAACACCAACTCTTAGGTTCTCACAATCAAAATATTCATAGTACGTTCCACCTACGTCCTAGACTGACATCATTAGTAAACTCTTGAACACCTCTCTAAAGATGCTAAACACTATAACATTATAATTATGGGTGCTATAAAGATTAACTGATACAGGCACCCCAAAAAAACATCTCTATATGATGTCCTCCTCTTACCAGCTTACAACACTTGTCACAGAAGGAACTGGAAGTAATTCATACACCTAGCATTCCTCACTGTTATATATTATTCAAACTAATGTTCCAGATAAATTATGCCCTATGCAGATTCTCCCTAGCTCCCTTAGTCATCACTGTCTTGCTACTTCTTACTGTTTTTTTAAAGGTAAGAAATTACCTCCAAACAAAATGGAATGCTGTGATAAGGCCGCCAAAAGAAATCTCCCATGTAGAATGACACAGCATTTATGCAAAGGCATTAAAATGCAAAAAAGCAGTTTTCCTGTGTATAACATCAAATGAAAGGAATCCATAAGGCAACCAAATTACAGGAAGCCACAAGACTACAATGTGACCCAAAAACTGTTTATTAATGCAATACCTCTGTTATTTCTCTTGTTTTCATAAATACATTTACAACTGCACACATGTCCATGTCCCTTTATAATCCAAATATGCAGTAAAAACAGCTAAATGACTGTATAATACAAAATCAGCCCTCTAAGGCTGCAGAACACACAAAGGCAGTAAGAGATTCATAGAAGTATCAAAAAGGCTGTTTGGTCATCACGGTTACTGCTGTTGCAGGTTAGGAGTATGTCAAAAGTGCAGCCACACACAAAAAGCATGAGATACATTCAAATATGTACTGAACACAAGAGATATATAGTGTCCTCAAGCAGAGAGAAGGAATGAACATATACAGTTGCAGAATCTCAACATTCTTTAGTTGGCACTCAACAGGCACCCTGACCCTTCAACTGTAACCTCCATAGTTGTGGCTAAATCAAAAAAAGAGGTAGGTGAAAGACCACAAAGTAGGGGCACTGTTATTGCTGGTTACATTAATGTAGAACTGTGCATGATAGTCTCCATAGCTGGGATGGAACAAAAGGTGGAAAAGTAATTATGGGTTATCCTGTAACATCTTAACATTCAAGAGAAACAATGTGCTCAGATAGCAGACACACACTAAACAACCAATGCAGGGAATAGATAGATGTTTTAACACCTTGTTATCAAGCAGTATACTAGGGTGAGGGAGTAGACAGGTCAGAGTGACAAGTGGGACAAAACACAGGGACTGCAACATATAGAGACACTGGAGAACCAAGTAGTACACTGCTACCATGCCCATACATGTTTATGCAAGGCTGAATACAAAGGTCTGGCTGGTAAATACACAATATATGCCACACTAACTAAGCATGAAGAAGCAGGAAGCTGTAAGAATGGGGATACTTGCTCTATAATGGTGACTACTTGTAAACTAAACATTAGCAGGCCGCAGGGTGTGGTGATTAGCACAGCTCTGTGTGCCTGCACAAGTACAATAAACCACAAAGTGCACTGTGGATGCATATACCAGTATGGTAATACCACTGCACAACTCCCACATATGTACACAAAAGCACAAGGCAATGGTAAGGTGGAGTAGCAAGCACCAGGTCTTCTGGAGGTCTATTAACATACTGGCATATATTGCTCACAGCAAAACACTTCATTACCTTAAATGAAGTATCCCATTATGTAGTATCAGTATGTCAGTGCAGGCTAGAAATGATACCTTCATGCACAATCTCTTTTATGTTGGTGTGTACCTAGGGATGGCACTAATAAACAGGATCCTGGACAATGCAACGGAAGTTAAATATGTACCTGGGACTGCTATATTATCATAGAAAATTGGATACAGGCTTTTACACCTAAATTAAGAGAACAATTAGGGTATAGTCCTACTTTTAGTAGAGGCATGGATGTTAAAACAAACCCTTGAAAACAGCATGAATGGAGTCATGGTACAGAGCAAGGGTAGCACCGATGGGTCATCATTATTGAATGTCAACGTCAAGAAGAGGCCAGCAGCACCAAGGAGTGAGTATAAATCCGTTTATTGTGGCATAACCAAAAAATCAAAATCAGACCAGTTTCGGCACCTTGACCTTCCTCAGTGATACAACACTGACAAATTCAAAAAGCTTTATATAGCATCATTAATTAATTAAGGATATACAAGTATTTAAAGTCACAGTGTCTTGAAATCCACATATACCCTAACAAGGGGTCCTGCAATACACATACGACCAGAGTTCCAATAATTCACAAATGGTCATTCAAACCAGGGGTAAAAAGCCCCCCTAATTTAATAATCCAACTCCTCTCTTTGTTATTTAGTAATCTATGCCATTCCATTTTATTGGATCTATCCCTCCATATTTTATCAATGATCATGAAACGAAATTTGGCTGTTTTATGTTTCAACACATGTTTATATAAAGCATTGGTCAGAGGTTGATTTCTACTATCACTAAGATGTTCCGACATTCTAATCCTGAATGGTCTTGATGTCTGACCCACATAAAAGGCAGAACAAAAACAGGTGGCCAAATAGACCACCCAATCAGTCCCACAATTCCCAAAACATTTAATGTTATACACCCTACTAGTGTTTTTGTTGGAAAATTCCTTAGATTTTAACATGTGTATACAGAATGAACAGTGCCCACAGGAGAAAGAACCAATCAGTTTGTCCCCTGTTAATGTTAGTTGCTGGCCCAAACCAATAATTCTATGCCCAGTCTTATAATGGTTGAAATAAGAGCCCAAATTATGGCCTCTTCAGTATGAAAAATGACACTCAGATGTTAATATCTTGGCTAATTCCTGATATGTCAAAAGAATATTCTAATTGTCATTAACAACATTTGTAATGGCATTAATATTCCTACCATAGTTTGTCACAAACCTGACAACATTTTCCTCTGTACGTTTTCTCCTTATATTCTAATAGTTCAACTCTATTTTGTTGTCTTGCCCAGTTATTGGCTATCCTAACATAACCAGATTTATATCTCCTATTGCGAAACCTGTATATGAGGTCCTGCTGATGGTACTCATAGGCATCATGACCTGAACATGTTCTCCTAATTCTAAGAAACTGGGATTTAGGTATATTTTTAATGATGTGATGGGGGTGTAAACTGGTAGCTTGTAACAGACTATTATAATGGAGCTACTTATGGAACACCTGTGTAGAAAGTGTATGGTCTGGGTTCCTAGTTATTCGAACATCCAAAAAATGGATTTCCTGATGGTGCATATTAAGAGTAAACTCCATGCCCCATTTATTATCATTTAAATACTGAATAAATTCTAATAAGTATGTTGCATCACCCCTCCAAATCAGCCAACAATCGTCAAGGTAGCTATGCCATATATCCATGTCCCCTAAATAGATGTTATGTAATGGATCATAGATAAGGTGTTCTTCCAAGTACCCCATAAAAAGGTCTGTATAAACAGGGGCAAATGAAGCTCCCATCACAGTTCCCTGTGTTTGCCAAAAATAGTCTGTTTGAAAATAGAAAACATTTTTCATTAATATATGTTGGGCCATACAGATTTATAATGTGTTGAAACTGGGTGGATAAATATCTGCTTTATCAAGCCAATATTGTAAGGCTTCCATTCCAGCCCAATGAGGGATGTTCATGTAAAGGGCCGTAACCTCTAAAGTACACATTATCCAACCCGGTTCCAACTGTGACTCAGACAAAATTTTTAGAAATTCAGTGATGTCTTTTAATCTGGATCAAATCATTTTTAACAAAGGCTGCAGATGTGTTAAAAACATTGAAAGGGGTTCTGTTAAGGAACCCCTGCCAGATACTATCGGCCTCCTTGGTGGTTTCTCCAAATATTTTTGTATTTTAGGTAACAGATAAAGAATCTGCTTCTGAAGATCATCCACAGTGAGTTGTCGTTTAGTAACATTATCAATAATTCCTTCATCTACTGCAAGTTCCAAGAATGAATCTATATCTTTTTTGAACTGCATAGTGGGATCCAGTGGCATAAGCATATAATATCTAGCATCATGTAATTGCCTGAAGGCTTCCTCCAGATAGTACTGCATATCCATGACTACAACTGCCCCTCCTTTTGTCTGCTGAAATTATGACAATATTAGGATTATTTTTCAATTTTACTAAAGCCTGTTGCTCTTGTTCTGACAAATTATAGCCCAACGTGCGTGAATCATGTTGTTTAAAATGTAAATCTTTGAGAACTAACTCTTGGAACACTGAAACATATTTATCCATAGGAGGCTAAAAATTTGATTTTTGAAAATGAAAATACGTACATTTTTGAGACTTATCCTGTTCACCAAAAATAGTTTCAGATTTAGTAAATAACAAAAGGCCAATACATCACTAACAACAGTATCTTCATTAACAAAGAAACCGGGAATATATGATAATCCTTTATTGAGTAGTTGTAATTCACCTTCAGTGAGATCAGCAGAGGAGATGTTGTGCACATAATGAACATCTTTTATTGAGGTATCAGGACATGTAATAAAGTTTCCACATTTTTCACTTTTTCTAGGTTTTCTACCACCCCTGTGTTGCTTAACTCTAAAGGGTTATCCACATTTTTGGATTTTTTATGTGCTGGGGACCCATGAGTAAGTACTTGTTTGATTTCTGTGCTGGATGAATCCTCACCTGAGGTACTACTGTAGTCTGTTTTTGATCTCTTTAAAATAGATCTGGGTCTTTTCTTCCAAAGATTACCAGTACTGGACTCCCCATCTGAAAATTTTATTTTTGGGACCAAATGGTTTGCCCTGTTCATAATCTGCCAAGTCCCATTGAAATTTGTGTAATTTCTTACTTTTCAGTGTTGTCTCCAAAGATAATAAAGACCCATTAGACCCATTATAGAGTACAACGCCCCTTTTGGAATGCACCTCACAAGACATCTGCAGCAGCTGGAAAGGCCACAGAAGTACCTCACAAAGAGGATTACTGGCCTCAAACAAATGGCCTACACTGACCGCCTCAAAAAACTCCAGCTTTACTCCGTAGCATATCGCCTACTCCGAGGTGATCTCTGTCTAACATATAAAGCTATGTCAAACCCAGAGCTGCTGGACATGCTACACCTAAAGAAATCCCAATTCCTCTGAGCTACACACTCTAGGGACCTAAACCTTGTCACCACAATAAACAAGACATGCTGGAGGGATAGATTCCTGTCCCAGAGACTTCCTATACTCTGGAACAAGCTACCAATCTATGTCAAGCAAAGTTCTTCATTAGCACTCTTCAAGAAAAATCTTGATGAGTGGATGGGAAATAGGAAATACACCCCGGGGATCACTTCTTTGTCTCTGCTGGACAGTGGCACAGGAAAATAACTTTCTTGGGTGGTGTAAGCTATGGAACCTTGCTGGCTAGGCTTATGTAGGCCCTTGGGCCAATAGCCTAGTACCTACCTATGAACCTATGAACCTAAAATAAATCTTTAGAAAGTCTGGTTAGACATGATTTGTATTGGGCCTGCCCATCAAAGGGTTTAATTTCCTTACATATCCATTTAATATCTATAGTGTTTGCATCGATGGTGCATTCATAATAGGAGGAAAAAATGTTAACAAAGGACATAGTGGCCTGTTGTTGACCTGATAGCCATTCTTCCATCAATATAGCATCAGGAACACTAACAAAAGGCTGCCATCCAATTCTTAATCCCCTAGGTGTTATATTTTTTGCTTGGTATGCCCTAAATAATTTTAGATGCCACACATTAGTCCTGAGTGAGGTCATACTTTTAGTAAGCTTCCCAAATGAATCCTTGCAAATGTCATCAGGGTCCCTCAAATTATTTCCCATATTTTCACTTTGATCCATAAGACCAAAGATCTGTAAATCGTATTTATCCAAAGAGAGTCCCGGTAGTATAGCAACCAAATCCATGTTCCTACCCAAATACCACTAAACAATATATAATAATATGTAAAAATATTATATGAAATCACACAAGCAAGTCCTGGCCCAAAAAACACAAATGGACTATTTGTAAAAAGTCCTTAATCCAACTATAGTGGTACATACAATGTAAAATATGAAAACCAATAATGATGTTCTGATGACAAATTCACCATAAATTCACAAAAAATCACAACCTGCAGTATTAATATTCACCAGTACTTGCTAGCCAAACTTTAATGCAAATCAATTTAGAAATCATCCAGCCACATATGTTGTTAGGCATAAATATAAAGTTATACCAACAAATTATACATTTGTTCCCCTGTCTAATACAACCAAAATATTGACTTCAAAATTTCAGAACTTCCTGACATAAATAATAATAATAATGATGTTATTAAGCTCCAGTAATTAGGGCCTATATTAGATCATCAAAACGGCAGAATTTTGAATGATCTAATATCGAACCCAATATCGCGAATGCTGAAAACAGCGAAGCTGCACAAAACCGAATTCTTTCCTAGGGAAAGAATTTGGTTGGCCATTGTTGTGGCTTCGCTGTTTTCAGTGATGCGGTGGAAAGTTACAGGTTGGGTTAAGGTAAGTGTGTGATTGTGCGGACGTTCAGGTTAGGGTGTGGGTTAGGTGAGTTATAGTTAGGACGTGGGTCAGGTAAGTGCGCAATTGTGACAGAATTTGGGGTTAGGGGCGGGTTAAGTGAGTTAGGGTTAGGGCTTGGGTGAGTGTGCAATAGTGAGAATTTGGGGTTAGGGGCAGGTTAAGTGAGTTAGGGATAGAGTGCAGGTGAGGTGAGTGTGCGATAGTGAGAATTTGGGGTTAGGGGCGGGTTAAGTGAGTTAGGGTTGGCGCGCGGGTGAGGTGAGTGTGCGATAGTGACGGACCTTAGGGATAGGGTCTGGGTTAAGGTAAGTGGATAGATAGTAGTGTATGTGCAGTGTAATGTAGGGTTAGATGTAACTTTTAAATGTATGTGTGTGGGTTGCTGCTTTTTAATATGCTTGTGGTGTGTGTGTGTTTCTCGAAACAGCAAATTTTTTCCCTGGGAAAAAATTCGCTGTTTTGAGGTTTTGATATTGTTAGGGTTCAGGTCTTGCAGTTCAATGTTACGGCATTCGATAATGAGCCATTTCGATGATCTGATATAGACCCCAATAATTATTATGACTGAAGGGCATATGCCTAATATATTGAGGTTCTGTTCAAATCAACAGACATCCCGATATTAATATTCCAATAGTGTTATGTACATTTCCAGTGTGCCACAATTCAAAAACATTATATAAGATTGATAAACACCCTTAGAACAATATCAAGACCTGGCAATCAGTTGAGGGTTATTCAAAAAAATCAAAAAATCTAATACCAAGCTAATGAATGTGCACAAAAACACAACAATAGCCCAAAACATTGTGTTCTGGTTAGTCCAATGTTAATATTAAATCACACAAAAACATGGCATCGATATCTCTGGTACAAATACCTCCAACTGACAATAAATGCTATAACATTGTCAGTTCAAATGTTGTTATAAAGTTCCATTCATAAAGTCCATAGAAGAGATAGATACCATCCAGGTGCCTCTGTAAATAAATAAATAACAGTGAAAGTCACATATTATAAATTGTGCCAATCATCCTGGAACAAAATACTTGAACTGACAATAAACACTCCCAATGTCGTCAGTTCCAACTGCTCAAAAGATGAAAAAAATCGAAAGCCAAGCTTCCAGTGTAGTCGCTGTTTTAATTAGACCGATAACACAAAGTCACATAACATAAATGGTGCCCATAGTCCTAGAAACAGTTATAAACTGACAAGAAATGCTCCTACCTTGTTGTTATAAAGTTCCATCCATAAAGTCCATAGGACAGATAGATACCATTCAGGTGCCATTGTAAATAAGTAAATAACAGTGAAAGTCACACATTATAAATTGCGCTCATCATCCTCGAACAAAATACTTGAACTGACAATAAACGCTCCAATGTCGTCAGTTCCAACTGTCCAAAAGATGAAAAAAATTGAAAGCCAAGCTTCCAGTGTAATCGCTGTTATAATTAGGCAGATAACACAAAGTCACATACCATAAATGGCACCCATAGTCCTCAAAACAGTTATAAACTGACAATAAATGCTCCAACGTCGTCAGTTCTAAATACAATGGTAATTCCCAGATACAAAAGGCAGAAAAATGTTTCAACACAGTACACATTCAAGGCGTCATTGTTAAAGTTAGACAAATGAAAAATCACGTACCATAAGTTAAGCCCACAATCCTGGAAACAAAGTGCTACAAACCGACAATAGACTGTCCATTATCGCTGGTTTTAAATACTGTTGTAATTCCCGATTACAAAAGGCAGAAAAATGTCCTTCCTTACAATAACGATCAACTTGCTCAATAGTTATCCAGGTCTGACAATAACATGGCATTGTTGCTGATCAGTAATCAGTTCAAATGAAGTAAAGGCACTCCTGGAAACCCTCTTGGTGGAAAAAACACAGAAAAAATTGCAGCATATGTCCAAACAAAGTCAATATATGGCAGAAGAGCAACCTCATAGGCAGATCACTATAAAAAACAGCCCTTTTCAGGGTAAGATGATCCTCCATCCAATATTAACTAAATATAAAAATAATGAAAGGATGGAATATATATTTTCAACAACTTGGCAAAAAATCACTTGTAGCCTTACTGTTGATGGAAGAACAAAATAATTATCAAAGGTCAGCCACAGAAATACGAACGTCCTTCACTCAGGAGCCCCCAGCGAAAATGAAAAAGCAATAATTTCACCACAACATACTCACATGTAAGGCAGGTGCGAAAGGCCAAAAAAACATATATCAAAGTCAAAAAGAGACCAGCACCAAGGAGTGAGTATAAATCCATTTATTGTGGCATAACCAAAAAATCAAAATCAGACTGGTTTCGGCACCTTGGCCTTCCTCAGTAATACAACACTGACAAATTCAAAAAGCTTTATATAGCATCATTAATTAATTAAGGCTATACAAGTATTTAAAGTCACAGTGTCTTGAAATCCACATATACCCTAACAAGGGGTCATACAGTACACATACGACCAGAACTCCAATAATTCACAAATGGTCATTCAAACCAGGGGTAAAAAGCCCCCCTTATTTAATAATCCAACCCCTCTCTTTGTTATTTAGTAATGTATGCCATTCCATTTTATTGGATCTATCCCCCCATATTTTATCAATGATCATGAAATGAAATTTGGGAGTTGAACTATTAGAATATAAGGAGAAAACATGTACAGAGGAGAATGTTGTCAGGTTTGTGACAACCTATGGTAGGAATATTAATGCTATTAGAAATGTTGTTAATGACAATTGGAATATTCTTTTGGCAAATCAGGAATTAGCCAAGATATTAACATCTGAGTGTCATTTTTCATACTAAAGAGGCCGTTCTTTGGGCTCTTATTTCAACCATTATAAAACGGGGCATACAATTATAGGTTTGGGCCAGCAACTAGCATTAACAGGGGACAAACTGATTGGTTCTTTCCCCTGTGGGCACTGTTCATTCTGTATGCACATGTTAAAATCTAAGGAATTTTCCAGCAAAAACACTAGTAGGGTGTATAACATTAAATGTTTTGGGAATTGTGGGACTGATTGGGTGGTCTATTTGGCCACCTGTTCTTGTTCCACCTTTTATGTGGGTCAGACGTCAAGAAAATTCAGGATTAGAATGTCGGAACATCTTAGTGATATTAGAAATCAACGTCTGACCAATGCTCTATATAAACATGTTTTGAATCATAAAATATGATAAAAAAATCATAAAAAATCTTAAAAGCCAATTTTCGCTTCATGATTATTGATAAAATATGGGGACAGATCCAATAAAATGCGATGGCATAGATTACTAAATAACAAAGAGAGGGGTTGGAGTAATAAATTAGGGGAGCTTTTTACTTTTTTTTGAATGACCATTTATGAATTATTGGAATTCTGGTCGTATGTGCATTGTAGGACCCCTTGTTAGGGTATATGTGGATTTCAAGACACTGTGACTTTATATACTTGTATAGCCTTAATTAATTAATGATGTTATATAAAGCTTTTTGAATTTGTCAGTGTTGTATCAGTGAGGAAGGCCAAGGTGCCAAAAATGGTCTGATTTTGATTTTTTGGTTATGCCACAATAAATGGATTTATACTCACTCCTTGGTGCTGGCATCTTTTGGACTCTGATATATGTTTTTTTGGCCTTTTGAACCTGCCTTACGTGTGAGTACATTGTTGTGAAATTCATTATTAAATGTGGCAGCTGTAAATATTGTAAATTTATTAATGATTCTGGTCATGTGACTGTTTAGTGGATTCTCAAGAACAGTCCACCATCATGAATGTTATGACTGACATTGGGTATTATATTGTGCAGCTTGCTTCTCTTGTGAGTTATTCTATGTTGAGAAGATGGGGGAGCTGAATACAGAGATAGTTTTTAGGTCAAATAAAAAGAAAGGTTATGACAAATGCTCTTAGTAAACATGCCATAACATGTAGTCATTTAAATAAGGTTTTATTCATTATTTTAAAAATGGTACCCTCTAATATTAGAGGTAGGGACTGGAAATCCAAACTCAAGTATAGAAAATGGTATGGCAACTTAGATTAAATGCCACATCAGCACCTGGTATTTACAATGCAGTTTCTGTTGCTAGTTTGCTTTAATTAGGATTGGGTACATTATGATTTAATAGTTTACAATGTTAGTGACCATTACTTTTTTATTCATACTTAAAATTCTTGTTTCTGTGTAATACTATACTTTTCAATATTGTTTATATTTTTATTACTTTCTTGTTTTATCTATAAATATGTTATTGTAGACTTTTGTTTTTAAGTATGTTTTTGTAATTATATGATATGATCACATGATGTAATTGCCTATATTTATTGTTTATAGATATTTGAGGTTGTTAGTTCATGGACAAAAGCCCTAAACTCTTTTAATTGTTTTTGAACAGATTGTTTTAGAAGTTATCATGAGCAGTTGCTGTTTTAATTTTGGTGTTCTGTATTAACTGAGGCGAGACCATGGCTCATTTGTGGTTGCATGTCCTAGAGTCTACGTAAACCGCAAGGGCTATCACTCCATCAACTGCCAGGTCGTGTGCACTTCCCAGGACATTATCATCAATGTGTGTGCTGGCAGCCCTGACTGTAATCATGACTACCAACTCTTGCACTCCTTACAGCTGTACCAGGCATTTGCCAGGGGGGGGCATGCCATACGGCCATCTCGTGGGGGATGCTGGCTATGCACTAGAACCTTGGATTATGACACCAATCTGAAATGCACACACACAAACACACACACACACACACGCACACACACACACACACACACACACACACACACACACACACACACACACACACACACACACACACACACACACACACACGCTGAAGAATGCCATAATGAGGCACATGCACAAACTAGGAACATTGTAGAGCATGTGTTTGGGATGCTCAAGTCACGGTTCCGCTGCCTTCACATACTGACATATCAGGTCGAACCCTGCAGTACTCTCCAGCCACATTTGCACACATGTTCATAGTATGTGCCATGCTAAACAATATGATCCTGCTGAAACAGCTGTGGCAGGAACCAGACAGGGCAGGGACACACAGCCCCCCACCAGTGCCAAGGTCACTACAGGCACAGGGGGACTCGGAAGAGGAACCCCCTCAGCCTGTCCCTGTAGGCAGATGTAGGCATGGCCAGTACACTCTGGCCTTGGTAGACAGGCAATGCTTAGCAAATACACTGACACCCTAAGGACACAGGGACTGACACCTCTTTCTGACTCACACACACAGTAAAAAGGGTGCCACATACATCACACTACCAATACCTTACCATGTATAGGCTGTGTACTGTATGCATCCAACAGAGTCAGCCCTGAAACACTGTCCTCACAACTGCTGATGCCACAAGGTACGTCACCCCTCTTAACAATAAATGAATGTCGTAGTACACTATGGAAGTATATGTATGGTATTGCTGCATGTATACATTGGAAATGGAGTGGGTTACTGGGATAGCAGCAGACAATGGACAGCTATGTGGGACAACAGGCACACACTGGCAGGTTCTGCCTGCCACACAATATGCAGTAGGCCCTGTGCCAGCAAAATCCACTGCACTATGTGAAGGACTTACAAACAGCGGGTTCATAGGACAAATGCATGGATGTCAATGTTGGAGTCCCATACATAGGTCTAAACCTCCAACAGCAGGAAAGCTTTACAAAGCCGTTAAGAAATGTGTGGCAAAGGCTCAAAAACAGGCACATGCCATAAATATTGCTCTTACAAGCATAGAAAGTTGATGCAATAACAGCTGTTGCAGTAGCATTACTTCTCTGTAGTGCAGGCAAGAAGTCTGAAACTCAAATGGTTGTCATAACTTTCTAACTTCAGTCTTAAATGATTTCACTAATATTTGCAACACAACCGCATGTGTAATGAAAAATGGAACCAAAATATGAGCCAAACATCTGGATAGTCAGTGAAGATGTGTACAGTTGAGTGGTATGACCCTCCCCCAACACATCACTGTTCACATAGAACTGCAGTAACATGTATGTTTGTAAGCTAATAGCAGCAGAGCACACATTCCCAAGCCTGTCACAATCAACTTGATACTGTGTTCCAGTTCTACAATATGCAGGTGTCAATGTGCTCTGTATGTTTGGGGTTAATAGTGTCAGGAAGTACACAGCACTTACTGGTGGCTGTTGTGACCTACTGGTCTAACTATAGGAGTGTGGTTGTCAGGGTCCATGGTTCCAGACTGCCCATGGCAACAAATCTGCATGCCAGCTACACCTACAGTAGGAGTTATACAGACTGTCCAGAAGTAATATATGTTACTGCAGGAAAGCTGGACAGTGGAGGGACAGAGGGCCACACATATGGATAGTACACAGCTCTGAGTAACGTACATGGTGCCTAGTGCAACAGCAGGGTGCGGTAGGTCAGTGTACTGCCAGAACATAAAGGCTGCCATGTAATGTATCAGTACTGACAACAAGTCAGTGGGCACCATCCATACCCCTGGAATTACAGGATTTCACAGAATATCCACAGCTATGCCTCCTATATCTGTTCTGCCTGTCATAACTTTGCATTTTCCTGGCAAACTATCTGTAAACAAAATTAGTTCATGTGAAAACATTGCAGACCTCATACCCATAAGAAAATGAAAGCTAATATAAAAACCCACTACCAACTGTCTACATTTGGATCAGAAATGTTAAGATTCTTGTCCCCATGTTTGGGCTTGTGTACAACTGTCATCTATGTGTCTGTCCAGATGTATGTCTGTAAGAGTTTGACAGTTATGGCCAACATGTAGCCGTATAGTAACAGTGCAACACAAACCTTCTGAGGACCACAGCAGATACATGGGGCACAGTAATGGGCAACCTGCTAAACACGTACAGTCAGAGGTGTGAAGACCATAACTCCATGCATGATGTTATGACTTCTACCCCAGTCACACCATAACTACAAATACATATCAGCGGCAAGTGTAAACAAAGGACCAAGAGACACATATAAGGGGGAGGAGAAGCAATGGCCACACAAACATAGATTGTGCACACTAGAACAATTTGTGCAGTACCATAGGTTCCCTGCACTGTATGGAGTCAGTAAACAAATGTCTGTCAGCTGTTCCTCACATTAATCTAGCCCAATCTGTTAATGACATACCAGGAAATCACAGTACTATGTAGAATATACTGCACATATTATGGAAACCTTTGCTCAGTCCAATGCACTCTGCACCCACCCCAGGATATGACTCATTTAATAGGGGTAGCACACAGCCAGGAGATCCCTCAGCCACTATATCATTGAGTTTCTGAACTGTTTACACATGTTCATCAGTCAGTCGGCTGTAACACACAAAAGCCTGGACTGGAGTACAGGTAGCTCTGGACTGGAGTACCACTGTTAGTATTGAAGATCATACTGGGCATGCTCCTACACTTACCCCATGTCTGAACACACATCCCACAATAAAACTGTGTTGTCCATATATTCCTTTTTATACAGACAGCTTTGTACATGTTATCTGTCTCTCCCCATCCCCATCACACAGGATTACCCTCACCTATCAGTATGTGGCACATATAAAATATATCTGCATATGTGGAGTGTCAAATACATACATATATATAGGTAACATATACATACAGATATATATATATATATATATATATATATATATATATATATATATATATATATATATATATATATATATATATGTGTGTGTGTGTGTGTATAGACAGGCAGAGACAGGGAGAGAGATAGACAGAGAGAGAGAGAGAAAGAAAGAGGTAGAGTGAAAGAGAGAGAGAGAGAGAGACAGAAACCCTGAAAGCCATATAGTGATGTACTGGTGGAGATATTTGCACAATTGTATGCAGTGGCATGTGCAAGTACTTTGGTGAGCTCCTTTGTGTAATAGTAGTGATGTATGGGTTGTAATTTCACATCATCCACAGTGTGTGTGTTTCTGTATCATTTCCACTTACATCTGTATACACACACCAAACAGGTCTATGTCTGTGCAATGGTCACCCATTTAATGGCCCTGATACCAGTGTCCTCCACAATAGTGGCCTGTCTGTCAGCAGCTACTGATGTCATCAACCCCAACAGCAGTGGCAGGCACTCTTCAACTGGGTAAGGCTTGAGGTGCATGCAATAAGTACGTAACACTGTATTGCATGCAGCTAGAAAGGTATGGGGTTCTAATCTTGGCAATAGTGTATATGTGTGTGTGTGTGTGTGTGTGTGTGTGTGTGTGTGTGTGTGTGTGTGTGTGTGTGTGTGTGTATCTGAGTCTATGTGTGTGTTTGTAGCTTATACCATTTTGAAGCCAGTTCCACCCAGTAAACCCCCATTGCCATACTTTGCAAGAGCTGCTGATGTCATTCACCTTAGAAGCACCTTTGGACACTCTTCATTCATCTAAGCTTCATGGTGCATGTAATAAGTGCATAACACTCTAGTACATATAGGTAGGGGTTCTAATCTTAGAACTAGCAACAGTGTGTGTGTCTGTGTATTTGTAGGTTATACAATTTTGAGGCCTGTTCCACCCAGTAAACCCCTCATTGCCCTACTTTACAAGGGCTGCTGATGTCATTCACCTTAGAAGCACCTTTGGACACTCTTTAGCAATCTAAGCTTTGTGGTGCTTGCAATAAGTACGTAACACTATAGTGCATACAACTAGGCAGATAGGGGTTTGAATCCCAATACTGGGAGCTGTAATACTGTGTGTATAAATACATGTGTGAGTGATGCCTAATCCATACAGAGGCTGGTTGCACTGTTTTGAGGCCTGTTGACCCCCTCCCTATGGCATTACATCACAGGGCCAGTTGATATCATCCACCTTAGATACACAGTTTTAATCTCTGTAGGCCGTACCACTCCACTGTACAACTTATTGCAGAATGACCAGATATTTTCCACATATATGTGGTCCATGTCTCATACAAAAGGGGTTATCTGTCAAATTATTGTCAAATAATTGAGGGTTGATGTCATTTTGTATTTCATACCCTATTGAAAGGTCATACTGACTCAAAACCTGTTACCCTATCAGTTGTCTAGGTATGTAAGAGAAATATGTGAAAAATTTCCCTATATTTTGTGAGTGTATCTCACAATTAATGAAGGCTTTGTTCAGGTTAATTGGTGTATGACGTTGTGAGGTATGTCTCCAGCAGATAATCACCATGGCATGCGATAGGTATGTAGTATTATTCACTGTAGAAAAATACACTGTGAAGACCCAGCAGTTTTGCTCTGGGTAAATCATGTGCTTGGCTGGCACACTTCGGAACTAATAGGAAAAGAAACACAAAGTACTTTTCAAGCCTAGTATGCTGACCCAGACATTTAAATTTAAAATTAATTAAAATCTAAAATCTTTGGTAGTAATAAATAAAAAATAAAATAAAGTCAAGAAACCAGATGAGTGATTCTTGAGATGAGCACTTTTAATGAAGGTAGAAGAAGGAATGTTTTTAAATATGCTTTATGAATGTTCAGCCCATACCGTAAATTTTTTAATACATAGAGGTCATGCCATACAAAATGTAGCATTATAGCACAGACAACTAGATAGGTAGTGATTATAATCCAAATACTGCCAACTGTGTGAGTGTATGTGTTTGTGTATGGATATCCCCTTTAGCAGCGTGGCAGTCATGCGCGCATATGTGTGTGTGTGTGTGTGTGTGTGTGTGTGTGTGTGTGTGTGTGTGTGTGTGTGTATGTGTGTGAGAGAGAGAGATGGTTATACCATTTAGTGTGCCTGTTCCTCCCTGTTAACTCTCCCATTGGCAACCTATTCATGGTCTACAGATATCATCCACCTTAAAAGCGAAGTTACACCTTTTATAAATCAATACCACTGTTACACGTGCAATACCTGTGTTGGTATGTACTGTAGGTAACTAGATAGGCAGGTCTTCTAAACACAAGAATGCCCAATCTGTGTGCATGTGTATTTCAATGCATGTCCACATGTAGCATTGTGTGTGTGGGTGAGATGAGTTATAGCAATAGTAGGTCCTGTCAAACCCCCAGTGGCAATCCTTACACCACTTGAATATGTCAACTACCTGAATAGTAGTGGCAGACACATCTACACTGTATAGGCTCTGTGGTGCTTGCATAATGTATATAGCAACAACATAGGTAAAACTAGCCATGTAGGAGTTGTACTCTCAACAATGGTAGTACATGGTTGGTGTGTGTGTGTATGTATGTATATCCCCTTGCAATGGTGTGACTGTGTTAGGGCCATCAGCATAAATCTCAAACCATCATAGAAGGACACCTGGATAAAGCTATACAGAAGAGGTGGACAAAGGCCAAATATTAGGTTCAATCTTTACATATTGCCACGACACACATAAAAAGTAGACAGCATAGCAGATTGTGCATTGGCATGCATCCCCTGAAGGTTATGTGTTCTGACCTGACAATGTACATCATCATTCTTTAACATTATTCTGTCATGTTTTGCCACATATGTGCCACAAAACCACAATGTCATTGGGGAATGGAACAAACGTATATGGCAAACATCAGGACTATTTTGCAAAATTATGTAGAGGAAAGAGGTATGGCCACCATGTGTCACACCCTGCAGGTTGCAGTCCATGTTTGGCCAGGTGTCACCTGTGACAACAACTCAAGCAATACAGAGGTCCCCAGAGTGTAGGGCAATAAACATACCCTTAACATTGTCTACTAGTTGTATAAAGCAGTTATTTCACATCAGAAGCACCTGAATGTTATGACAAATAGCATAAGCAAAGGTAATGTGACTCCAAGAAGTTGTCATGTTAGCAAACCAAGGGAAGTCCTGTCAGTTGCACTTCCCATGGTATTGTATGTCCTAGCAACTGTGATGGTACTGCAAGACATGTAATACAGTCCACATATGATAAGATGGTGAACCCAATCTGTGTTGCATATGTGTGTGCAATATGTAGACCTGTGGAGGTCCTGTGATTAGCTGCTGCACCCAATGACCCACACATATGTAGGGATGAATGCTAACTGCCACCACTCACATATGTAGGTACTGTTCAAGGCTGTGTCCACTGTACATGGTGTGCTGTCTGTCATAGACACACAAACTGGCTTTAACATACTGCTATGGGATCATACATATGGGTATGAAAAGGTGCCAACATCCTTGACTCAAGCTGAATGCAGATAACAGTATCATCATACAATATGTCATGGACATGGCCACACTATGTCTCACATCAATGGCTATGCCATTAACACACAGACAGTGTTGACAGACCTGGGTACTCAGGAGGATAACACTGTCACATTCAGGAAACAAGTAGTGTCAGCAGACAGTAAAGGATTGCACATGCTTTATCACATTGCTAAAGGGACTACATCCAGGCAAAAGGTGGACATTGCCTCTGTTAAGTCCTCGGTCATTACTACCATACATTATCAGCATGGCCATTCTGGAATGTACCTATGCAGACAACAGCAGCAAGTGGAAAGGTTAAATTAACACCCACAAATGTTATCCATAACCTTCAACACCTGTTGCATGCAGACATCCCAGATTCAGTACTGTCCCACTCTGTATCTGAGAAGTTTACCACAGGTGGGCTTTGGCATGCCTAAATGGCAATGTTGTGCTCAGCCCTTCAACATATGTCCCATATATGTGAGAATAACTCTGTAAGCATCACCAGCACGACAGGCCAGAATCACATATGAGACAGCAAAATTATCTGCCAAAGAAACATGTTTGTCTACCACAGGCTGCCCTTTTTCGGGAAAGCAAACCCCATTCATGTCAAACACAGTCTCATGCAAACTATCATCACCTGCATCAAGGTTGAGGCAGGTGACACACTTCACCATATTGCATACGCATCGTTTGCTCTCACCAACAGGTACTGTCATGTGTCTGTCACAGTACCTGTAGGTGTTCCTGGAATGACATGTACAGTCCTGGACTATTTGCAGTGAGACAGAAGTGAGCACACTGATTATGTGTCCCAGGCAGGTATGTCCCTAGCCTTAATCAGCATTCTACTGCCACCCAGACAGATGGCACACTGCAGTCATGATATGTTTGGCCTTAACATGTGCCCCTTTCATCATGTGATATTCTCGGTGTACCAGTACCTGTGATTGTGGGATGATATGATAAACAGACCATGATACTCTGCAAGTGATGGCCTCCATCTGTCTTCACAGGTCTTCATGGTTGTCGGCAGCCACATACTGACCCCATTAGTAATTGTGGTGAGGTAATCAATACCAACATGCAACTGTCAGTGTGGCACACATTGAAGGCCATGCTGCTAAATGGTAAAGGTGTATACATGACTCAGACCTCATTGCAAGCATTCTTAACCCTAGGAACTGCAGACATCTGTGCAGTCACACACACCATGGTTCACAGCTGCAGAGAGCACCCCAGCCTTACCTGGTCAAGCATCCTAGCATACATTCAGAACATAAAGGGGAAGCTGGTAATGGCATGGGACATGGTGTTTCAGTGCATAAGAAACACATAAACACCTCCATGCTGTACAGCCAGTGAGATCCACTGGGAACACTGCATGGGTAGTTCACCACTGACAGCACACACTTATGCAGATGGCAGCTAGCTGCTGGCCACCACATGTGACCAGTAATCCCATTCTGCCTATATGAACATCATCAACTGTATTAAGAGTTGTGTCTGTACCCTGAACCTGGGTCACTTCAATCACTGTAACATGCATTGTAAGGCATATCCATGACCACACAACTACCCAGAGAGATGTCTTCAGTCCAATTACAAACACTGGTTATCTTCACTAAGTAAAACCTCTGGAAAGCAAGAACCTGACTCCCTCCAGCTTTTCTATTGTAATAGGTGAATTACAATTTAGTTTTTGTAAACTGTTGAGGCTTAAACGGGTATGCACAACAACAGTGAAGGGATCCAGCCAATTGCCACTAGATTGGGTTATAATACCTTGAATCAGCCTTACACTCACACAGTGTTCCAAAGCATTTACTTTTTAATTTGGTAAGTTTTGCATTTACTTTCATTATAGTTTCTATACTAATCACAACTCTCTCCATAACTGTGAAACAACCCTGTTGTGTGCTTGCAGTGATAATTATTTAAAGTATTCCAAGGCTACTCAGATCAGTCTTTTGTTAGATACTGATATTTTTAAGCTTATTCCTCACCTTACACTGATAGTTTTTCAGCCCTTCTCCCTGTGGGGGAGGGATCCATATTTTCCTGTTTAATCCTGTTCTGGCTGCTCTCTACTCCATTCTCCCTATCTGCTACTCCCATCCCACCCCCTGATTATCTTCATTAGTCAGCCCCCTCCTAGGGTGCCATCTTTAATCAAACTCTCTACTACCTAACCCATATTAATTTCATCCTGTAGCTGTTGTACCTTCCCTACCCCTCTATTCGTTGTGCCTGCACAGCGAGTAAGTTGAGCAGCATCACATGTATGCTACAGCTAATTTGCATTACTGTCAGTTGCTGATTTATTTGGTTATTACTGTTAACTACTGATTTATTTGGTTATTACTGTTAGCTGCTGATTTATTTGGTTATTACTGTTAACTACTGAGGTATTTGATGGTGCTAAGCTGTAACTGCTGTTCAGAACTCCTATATGTTTTGAGAGCTAGCTAATGTTCTAACTTACAAACTGCTTGTTTTTTTATCTTGTTTTATGAATGTAGAGCTTTAGTTGTTGAATATCTGCCAGGCATCCTACTAACTGTTTTGCAGAGGTTATTCATGTTCTGATTACATTTGTAAGCATTCCTATGGCATGCTACTGTACTTAGAAGACTTACAGGCTGGACTTTACAATTTATTTTATAGAAGGCTAAGAGAATGCAGTTCATGTTACTGTTAGTTCATACTGAATAACATAACTCTAGAATTATTGTCCTAAAACAGCCATACTTTGCTTTGTGCATTATATCCTGTGTGTATTCACTGCTGAATTATACAGCTGTTATCACTAGACCGAGGCTATATATTACTGCTGTTAATCTGTGGTTTTACAGAGCAGATACGGTATTCAATATAATACATTTTAATTATAATGTATGCATTATAATTAATTTTACTCTCCATCTCTATTCCTTGCATGCTGTCCACTTCACATTCTTGTAACCTTTGCACTAGTTCTGCCTTATTTACCTTTATTTTTCAGTTTGCACAGGTTTCTTTCTTGCATGACCCCACCCCCACCCCCACCTGGGATTAACTGCATAAAGCAATTTCTACCTTCTCCACTGAAGCTGGCTATCTTAACTAAGTAAAACCTCTGAGAAGCAAGAACCTGACTCCCTCCAGCTTTTCTATTGTAATAGGTGAATTACAATTTAGTTTTTGTAAACTGTTGAGGCTTAAAGGTGTATGCACAACAACAGTGAAGGGATCCAGCCAATTGCCACTAGATTGAGATATAATGCCTTGAATCAGCCTTACACTCACACAGTTTTCCAGTCCCAAGCATTTACTTTTTAATTTGGTAAAGTTTTGCTTCTAGGCTGTCCCCACAGTAATTTGGCTCCCTCCATATTGACTAAATTTGCTAGTTTACCCTTGGGATCCTATTAAAATTAGCCTGAAAATTGGTGTAAAAATAAAAAAAAATAAAACAAATTTAAGTACAGCCAAAAACATTGCTTACATACAATCATAGAAACCAAAAGCCCAAGGTAACTCTCAGAGTCAGTGTTAGCCCCGCTCAGCTCATCCTCGCTGTGCTCGGGCTCGCTCCGTTCCGCTCCCTGCCCCCAAATTCTACCTGCCCCCCTTGTGCTAAATTTAAACCAGACTTTTCCACTCCCTTCCCACTCCTCTCCTGCTAAGTACCAATCAGCACCTCACACATCATTGAACAACCCTCCCCCCTTAACCCATTTCCTTCTCTCCCATTCTTCCACACCCTGTTAGCACAGTCAGCCATCGAAATTTGGCCTGCCCCTAACAAAATGAAACAAGCAAAAAAATACTAACTACACTAATGCCTATACTGTTTCTATTTTACCATCTCACTACCTATGAACAAACACTTGATGGTGGTATTCAATACCCAAATGGTCAAACAGACACCCATGACTTCACACATAACACCAAACACTTTACCATCCCCAACACACAGAATATACCACCCTCTATAAAATACCACCCCTGTACAGCCACAAAACATAATCCTAAAGACAAACACTATATAAAACTTATAAGCAAACTCCTAAAGCTCAGAATATCCTGTCACTATAACCTTATAACACATGGAGACATTCATTCCAACCCTGGCCCACACACACACACACACACACACACACACACACACACACACACACACACACACACACACACACACACACACACACACACACACACACACACACACACACACACCACAACCCCCACAGTCAAGCTACCCATGTATACTCCCACTAGTTCCCTCCTAGCATTTCACCTAAATATTAGAAGTATTAACAATAAGATTCCCAACCTACACACCCTCCTAGCAACCCACTCCCCAGACATTATGTGTCTTATGGAAACCTGGCTAAAACCCAGTACTACTGACAATGAGATACTACCTCCAGGATAGAATATTTACCAGTTAGACTGTGCTACAAGGAAAAGAGGTGGGATCCTTTACAAAACTACTCTAACCGTTAATGGAGA
The DNA here is from genome assembly GCF_019279795.1 of Protopterus annectens. NCBI lineage: Eukaryota > Metazoa > Chordata > Ceratodontiformes > Protopteridae > Protopterus > Protopterus annectens. Next base: position 927,730,800 of record NC_056732.1, read on the forward strand.
CACCATTCAACCTCCCCAATTCAATAACATGGAACTCCTCATAACCAAGCTACAGATTAACCAAAACAAGCACTTAAACATTGTCTGTGCATACATTCTGCCAGGCAACAACCTAAATACCCCAGAAGATATCCTTTATTGGTTATCCACTACCTGTCCCCAAGAAACCATAGTTCTTGGTGACTTTAACACCGACTAGCACCCCTGCTCCGCTGACCTCCCCCCACCCATATAAAGTTATCTGGGTTTAAACAGGCCATAACCTCTCACACTAGGATAAACAAACAAACCAATAGGGAAAGTATCCTAGACTGGATCCTAGTTAATAACCAACCCCAACTGTACACAGCTGGTACTCTCCCTGATGACCTCAGCGACCATTGTCTAATCTATATCATAAAACATAAGGCAGGAAACCCTCACCAGCCCAAATATAAAGCAGTTAGAAACAGGAAAAACTTTGATGCTGCTATATTCCAAAATTAATTAAAAGCAGTTTACTGGTCAAAACTAAAAAAAATCTAACATTAGAGGGCGCCATAGATCACTTTAACACTAAATTCCTAAGTATCCTTGATTCCCATGCTCCAACACGTACAATAAAAACTAGATCAAATGCAGCACCATGGCTCACAAAAGATACCAAAGCTAAAATCAAAACTAGAAACAGAGCCTGGGCCAGCTGGAGAACATCTAAAACCACACTTGACCATCTAACAATATTGTCATCTCAGGAATGGTTCAAAAAAATCTATCTTACTGGATAAAATAAAGCTTTTACCAAAATCTCCTAAAAAAACGCCATAACAACCTTCAAAGGTTCTGGGCAGGCTTAAATCAAGGTCATCCCACCACCCCAACCCCGGTTAACTACGCCCATAGTTCCCCAGAGACCATAGCTAGCACCTTTAAGAACTTTTTCACTGAAAAAATACAATCCCTAGCAAATCAACTATCCCCCTTTAACATAAACCACACGCCTAATCTACCCAATAATCATCCTGAATTTAGCTTCCAACTCATATCCACTAGTTTTATCAAAACACTTCTAAAAATTTAGCATCTTTATTAACAACTTTCACACCACTCTCCCACAATGTAAAGTAATCCAGTATGCTGATGATGCTACCATAATATGCACTGTAAATTCCAGCTCTGAACTCCAGCAAATTACCCAGAATGCCCTCACATCTACTGAATATTGGATGCTTAACAATCATCTTGCCCTAAATCCAAAAAAAAAACTAAACTAGTAATTTTTACTCCTAGGAAAACCACTCCATTTGATAAAAAACTATTCACTATACAAGCCCAAGGCAATACCATTATAGAAGTTGTCCCACACACTAAATTACTAGGGATTATTATAGATGCAAACCTTAACTTTGACCTACACATAAAGAGTCACATCAAAAAAACACACCAAAAGCTTGGTATGCTCTACAGGTACCAACACTTTCTTAGCCTCTCTACTAGACAAACCTTTGCAACTACCTTTTTATTACCCTCTCTCCTTTATGGTGCCCCTCTCCTCACTAATATCCAAAGTTCTATAAAATCCAAACTTGCTATGTGTTACAACAGAATAACAAAATTTGTCACCATGGCCAAATTCTCATCCCACCACTGTAAGTCACTGAAACAATTAGGGTGGCTAGAACTCCCCCACCATCTCTCATTCACCCAACTAACTACAGTGCACAAAATAATCTACAGACCCACAGACTGTCCTGCTCTCTCAACTCTACTTGCCAAATACCATTCCAGCAGGCATCTAAGATCTGAAAATCATCTACTTCTAAAAGTAGATAAGCCCAGTTTACCTGCTGGTCAACTCCTCTATTCCTTCACCATCGCCAAACTATGGAACTCACTTCCGTCTTCTATAAGAAACACAGGCAGCACCACCACCTTCAAACAAATACTGAAAAATCATCTCAACTCTTCCTGGCTATGTTCCTGCTCTATAACCTAACATCTTCACTCTCCTTATATGATTACTAAACTCCTATGTCTTTTGCTACTAGTGACTGATGATATTTCCTCCATATTTATTTTTATCTTCACTTGTTGATACTGGTACAATAATACTGATTTCTGTTTATACCACTCTGAATTCATTGAATTCTGCTTTAATGAATATTTTCTGTATATGTTACTATATTTACTATCTGTAACACTGTTTCTGCTTCTGTACTAATTAATGTTTATAATTTTTCTGTATCTCGTTGGAGCTTTTCTCCTCCGGCCACCACTAAAAATGGGCTCTTTTAGGCCTAGTGGACTTATCCCAGTAAACAAATGCAATAAATAAATAAAGAAAGAAAGAAATAAAACCTACTACCCTTGTTGCTGACCACCTCCCTGCAGAGTACCTAATGCCATTGCATATCCCACATCTATCCTCATCAACAGAACCTTATCCAAAAATGCTATCCCCTCCCTCTGGAAAATATCTCACGTCATCCCACTACATAAAGGTGGTAGCTTCTCAGATATATCCAACTATAGACCCGTTGCCATTCTTTCCCCACTAGCCAAAATAATGGAGAAATGTGTACACCAGCAACTAATGCAATACCTTACACAGAATACATTACTATTCAACTCCCAGCATGGCTTCAGGCCATACCACAGCACCACCTCAGCCCTCCTTTCCTTTACTACTGCCATAAACCAAAACAGGAATGACAATAGGCTAACCTCCACCCTCTTTCCTGACCTATCAAAAGCCTTTGACATGGTCAACCATGAATTTCTCATTCTTTCATTAAAATCTATTTCATTCAACAAGCCCACTATCCAGTGGTTCCAGTCCTACCTGCCTGGTAGACAACAGGTACTAAGGCAGGGCAAACTCTCCAGCCAGATACCTCTCACACTTGGTGTCCCTCAAGGGTCCATACTAGGTCCACTACTATTCTCTATTTTTATCAACAACTGACACACTGCTATCCCTAATGTTATCTGCATTCAATATGCAGATGATTCCACTCAGATCTGTTCAGCCACCTCCTCATCCGAACTGCAAACCTTAACCCAAAATACATTTAACACTATCGAGAACTGGCTCACCAATCAATGTCTATTTCTGAACCCCAATAAAATTAACTTCTACTTTTCTCCCCCACTAGTAGATCCCCCACACTTTCATTCTCTGTCATATCTAACAATGGTACCACTATTTCCCTAGATCATCACACCAAACTGCTATGGGTTATCATAGACAATAATCTTAAATTTAACCTACAGGTCAACAAAACCATATAGACCATCAATAAGGAGCTTGGATCACTGTATAGAAACAAGACATTTTTAACCCCACTTGCAAGGAATGCAATCGCCCAATCACACCTACTCTTCCCTTTTATATGCCTCGCCTGTGCTCTCAAACCTCAACAAATCTGAACTAGGGAAGCTGTCCCATAGCCACAATCATATTGCCAGATTCGCCACTGGCTCCACCTATAGAACCCACCACTTCCAGAAACTTAAACAACTAGAGTGGCTAGAACTTCCCAGCTTAATTCAATTCAATCAACTCTTAATAGCGGACATAATTTTGTACCACCCTGAAGATACCCCCTGACTTAAAAATATTATTAAGCCATATAGCAACCTGAGATCCCTACGGTCAGCTGATAAACTACTGGTCCAAACCCACAAACTTAAAAACTCTGCTGGTGAATCCCTCTTTGACAACTTTGTTGGCAAAACCTGGAATTCGTTGCCAAACTATATAACCTTACAATCCTCCAAAAGTATCTTCAAAAAAAACCTCAAACAGTATCTCAAAGTGAATTAGCTATCCCATATACCGACCCTGATTAAGTTATAAACTGAAAGCATATTCTGTAATTATCATAACTTGTAACTACATCACCAAGCTCTGCTTCCAATCTGATGTTGCTTACTTTTAATTGTGTCTGTCCATGAGAATTGTGAACACTACTAAGCCATTGTATATAATTACTTTGTTTTTTATAATTGTTTGCTAACTTCTGTGTAATCTATGTAAGTTTGTCTATGTGGAGCCTTTCTCCCCGGGCCTTCACTGAAAATGGACATGTATCCAGTTGGACTATCCCAGTAAACAAATGTAAAATAAATAAATAAAAATAAATAAAATATATGTTTCCACAGGGGTATCACAGTGGTGCATAGACATGACCCACCTATGCCACATAGGAGAATCCTCCCCAAATGGTTTACCCATATCTAGTGGAGTAACATGTTTTTCTGTGTACTGACCTCTGTTATGTGTGATGTACACCCCTGAGGTGCAGGGAACACCCATTACCCCATGTCCAACCATGTCTGAGGATGACTGCATGCTGTGTGCCATTGCCAGATTCCCTAATGATGTGGACATCTGCCTAGGAGAGTCTCACACAGATAGATGACTGTTAACAGACACATGGACTCAGGCTGCATACCACATCCTTTCTCAACCCCTTTTGAGGACCGTGACAGCCGCACAAATTATCACAGTACTAAATATATCCTAGGCACGCAATTGGTTGTGAGGGATCTGTGGACATAGGTGTTTGGCACCAAGTATTATCACTACAAGGTTACATCTATTGTAAGGTAATGCTGATATAAAGCCCAATACATACATATGGGCATGCCGCCAGGGGACATGGGGTGTAAACATTCCTGTATTCCCCCAATAAGGCACTGTTTTGTATATGATTCCCTGCTCATCAATCACATCACACAGCACATGCAGCAGCTGGGGACATCAATGAGTTTCCCCACCAGGCAATACCAGGGCCTTAAACATCTACCATAGAATGATAGCTTATAAGGCCAACAGTCTACCTGGTGTCATACATAATCCGCAGGGGTGAGCTAAGTGTGGCATGGAAGGCAATCACAGAAAGCACAATGATGGGAAAACTGCACAGGTGCAACTCATGCCCCAGTGTGTTAATACACACACACACACACACACATGCCATCAACCCGGTGTGTGACAGCTACTGTGCTTGTTGGCAGCTCAGATGTGAGTACCACACACTCACCCTGCTGTAGAATGGTCACCCTATCCATATCAGGCAGGTTTGTTGTTAACACCACTGCAGGTGGAACCTGCATCAATGGATGGTTAACTTCACATACAACCTTGGGATAGCACCAGTGTCCCTCTTGGACTGGGGTAGCAGGTAATGGCATGCATGCACATGAGCTATCAGCCAACCTAGGCATATGGGTGCGCAGGGCCCTTGTGCCACGTAACCTCATATGGTACCAGGGATACCAGTTATGGCCTTGTGCTGTGACAGAATGTGTTGGTATGTGTCCACACCCATCACCCATCACTGCCATTGACTGTTGTGTGTCCCCCCCTGGGTTGCATTATCATTTGCCAATGGCATGGCAACACAGTGCTATAATTAAGGGCTTCATGTAGGTGGGTCTATATTAAAAGACCGAAGAGGTGTTTCAGCGAACACCTCTTAGTCAACACGTAATGAGCGAATGCACTAAAGCACAAATGCTCAAAATACAGATTTCTTTCCCTGAGAAAGAAATTGCTTGGCCACCCCCTGAGTTCACCCCTTTCCTCACTGTAGTGCAATCTTGGAGTTGTTATAGTTTGTTAAGGGGGTGCGGGGGGCACAGCTCCCCATGTTGGGGAGTGTGGTGGCGAATCCCCCCATGTTGTTATGTTTTAAAGTGTGTGTGTGTGTGTGTGTGTGTGTGTGTGTGTGTGTGTGTGTGTGTGTGTGTGTGTGTGTGTGTGTGTGTGTATTTGTGCTAGTGGTTTCTTTCCCAGGGAAAGAAACCACTGTTTTGAGCGTTTGCGCTTTAGTGCATTCGCTCATTACTTGTCAACCAAGAGGTGTTCGCTGAAACACCGCTTCAGTCTTTTAATATAGACTGCATTTAGGCCACCCCCCTTTTCCTGGACTGTGAGCAGGATATTATCGAGGTGTGGGAGCTACAGCATCATAAAGGATATGTAAAGATACTGTCCAATGTATGGATTGATGTGTTAATTCCACAGTGATTCATGCTATGTGTGTATATTGTTAACAGACATTCAGATTTTGTAGCAGTGTACTTGTTAACAATGTGTGTTGGGGTCAGTGAGCTGACAGGCAGATGTGTGTGTCATACATCCTTTCTATCTGGATATGCATGCTGCTGCAGTTGATGCTGGTGTATCAGCTGTATATATATTAGTAGGGGGAGACTGCAACACTGCTGCATGTGTAGCAGACCACAACTGCTGGATTCTGGCCAGGACTCCTAATGAGGATTGTTTCAGCATTGGGGGACTGCATGCTTTATATGTCAGTTAGGGGGAAGTGTCAGCTCTTGTGTCACAGCATGGCCAGGGTGTGTGTATCTATAACAGTCCAGGTGTGTTATGAGCCTCTGATATGTATGTTAAGTAGTAGTGCCATCCAGTGAGGGATAGGGGACATTTAGGACACATATACATATTTGTGACATGTATCCCACCCTCACAACCTTTGATGTGCTCCTGTGGGTGGCAGTGACTGTGTTATCAGTAACCATTTCTACTGGAAATTGCAGGGCTCATTTACTTCTATGTTGTCTTGACAAGCATGTAAATGTTGTGTAACACACTGGACTGTGGGCCTGGACTGTGGGTGTCCTGATGTGAGACATGCTAGGAATGTAACAGATAGAGCTACTAAGTCATTATTATAGGAGGCGTATTTGCAGGATATATGTGCATGCATACTGTGCGTTACACAGGATTGGCATGGACATGTGTGTTTGGATGTCTATGGCATTTAGCACTGACCTGTCTGTCATGTGTTTGTAAGGTCAATCTGCACTGATCTGCCAGTACTTCAGCACACAGAATACGTTTGATGACAACCATCCCATAAGTGGGTGACACACCTGTGGACATTCTGCAACAGTCTGTGCAGTTGTCAGATGCACCTGATATTGTAGGCATCCTGTACATCCATCACCATTTATTTGACTGTGTACTGGGTCAGTGTCTGCATCACAGGCCCAAGAAAGCTGTCATTTATGCCATTATATGTGGAAGTTGTGTCACTGGGAATTGGGCTGTCTTGGTACAAACACCGGTAATTCCCAAGAGGTGTGATGGCCTACTGGTGTATTGCACTGAGCTTTGGTTCAGATGTTTCAGGCTTCTATATTTGGTGGAGGTGTATGTTATCCTTATTGTTAGATCACTGTGACATATGATATATGTACAGGAACAGGGATAATTCCCTACAGCTTAGTTGTCATAGTGGTGTGTTGCTATGACTCTGGTTCAGAGGGTCCTGGAGTTAATACCTGGTAGGATTGTAGTTGTTCCCCTAATGCTACATAATTGTACTGCAAGTTATAATTTAAAAATGAATGCAAACTATCCACAGCTGAGCTGGCCTAGTGGTGCATTGCTCTGACTTTGCTGCAGCAGGTTCTGGGTTCACTACTTGATAGGGGTATATTATTTCTCTAATCTTACATTACTGCACTGCATGATATATTTTAAAATAAACACTGAATGCACACAGCTGATTTGGCATACTGGTGCAATGCTCTGACTTTGGTTCAGAGGGTCCTGGGTTTGAGACTTGCAAGTTCTTCTTATTTAGTTGCTGGCCTTAGCTTCGCATAGCAAGCTAATTACTGCCTAGATATGTACAACACTATTGTAACTTATTATTCAGTAATATTACTTTATTCTTAGGTGCATCTATTTTATTATATCTCCTAAACATATGCATTTAACTACAATATCTGTTCCTGTAACTGTAATAGTTCTGGACACTTGTGTGTAACTGGGGCTTTTATACTCGGGTCTCCACTGCAAATGGGCTTATTGTCAAGCTGGACCACCACAGTTAGCATATTGTAATATATACAAAACAAATGAAAACATTTACAACATTTCCCTATAACATGTAAAAAGCTGAATGGTCACAATTCGACCCACGCACCTAATGTACAAGGGCCAGTGCCCTAACCATTCAGCCAGTAAGAATCTGCTGTTAGACTGCTGTATATACCCCATATTTAATTTAAGCATTTTTTAGAACCATGCCACGCTGTGCAAAATCGCTCAGCTATGCTTAAACGTGACCTTTTCGACACACATTAAATGCATCTGGTTTATATTTTTGATGTCTGGCATGTGTTCCTTGAAAATGTCAATAACTACATTAGTAAATAAAAGTAACATTAATATAAAAATGTAAAATTAACATTAATATAAACATGCTTTCCTATGTGGACACTTAATGGCCTGTCTTGGTATTAGGCTATAATGCCAATCCTCTACCCGGTGTCATACCTACACCTCAGGAGTTATGTCACTGTGGTATGCATGGCTATCACAGACCCAACATTGCTGTCACTGATGCACATCTGCAAGCCATGCTCCACTGTGGTAACACACACACACACACACACACACACACACACACACACACACACACACACACACACACACACACACACTCCTGGGAAAGGCTGGCACAAGCTTACTAACTATGGCCACTTTTGCCCACACTTAACAGTTGTTCTAACTGCCACAATCCAGCTCATTATCAGCTACTGTAAGGCCCTTACCAAAGGGTGACAAATCCTACTGTGTGATGTGCCTATTAGCCAAATGGTAAGTGTGACCACGACCGAGGCTGTTGGAGTGGGCTATACAGTGTCACCAAATACACATGCAAGTACTCTAAGAGCTTAGTTAGTTTTATACAGACCAGACACAATTAAAAGGTTTACCTATATTTAATAATAACTAGTAAAGGAACAAGATGATAATCAATACAGTAACTACAGAGTGCAGACTCACAGGGAATAATTTCAGACAACATCGCAGGACTGTCTGAAATAATTACAGCAAACATCTACGGTAATAGGTTCATAGGTTCATAGGATGATACTAAGCTATTGGTCTGGAGGCCCTTATAGCCCTCACCAAGACTTTTGCTCATGTTCCTTTAAAATCAGCATCTGTTTCCTCTGTCCAGCAGGGACACAGGTGAGATCCCAGGGGTGTATGTTCTGTTTCTCATCCAGTCATACAGGTTCCTCTTATAGAGGCCTAGAGAGGTACTCTGCATGACATGAAGAGGGACTCTATTCCACAGTTGGCCACATCTTTGGGACACAAATCTATCCAGCCAACAAGTTGTATTCATGTCACAGACCAGGTTAAGGACTTGCGTGCAGGTTGCATGAGTTTGGTTTATCTCACGGATATGCAGCAACTCCATCAAGCCTGGGTCGGACATGGCCTTGTATGCCAGTCAGAGGTCACCTATGAGGAGTCTGTATGACACAGAGTAGAGGGATAGGGCTTTTAGCCTGTCTGTGTATGGTAGTTGTTTGAGGGCATGGATTCTCCTGGTGATGAACCTATGTGGTCTCTCAAGCTGCTGCAAGTGTTTTGCAAGGTACATGCAGAATGGGGCACTGTACTCAATAATGGGCCTTATAAGGGAAAAATACAGGGATGTTATGACCTCAGTGTCCCTGGATGAGATACCTTTACTTATAAGGTGGCCCATGTAGGAAGTTTTCACTACAATGGAAGCAACATGGTGGTTAAAAGTTAGGTTGCTATCAATCTGGATACCCAAATCCCTCACAACTGACTGCATGCTTAGGACATTGTTATTCATGTGGTAATTTGTGGGGAGATCACTCTCCCTAAAGTTGATGAGGATGCATTTTTTTGTATTCAGCTTGAGGCCATGTTTCTTGCACCAGTCATTTGTTTGGGTGAGACCCTCTTGGAGGATGTCCACATCACTAGGAGAATTGATGACAGCTCCCAGCTTGCAGTTATCTGCAAACTTGGTGAGCCATAGCCCACTGGTTTTGGCCTGCACCTCAGAAAAGTATATCCCACATAACAGAGGCCCTAAAACCAAACCGTGGGGTACGCCACTCGATATGGGTCTCCTGCTTGAGGCAGCTTACCCTATTTTGACTAGGTGGGTTCTATCAGTGAGCCAGTTAGCTACTCATCAGGAACATACAGATTGATGCCTAGTTGAGAGAGTTTATCTATTATGCCTGAGTGGGGAATAGTGTCAAAAGCTTTGGCCAGGTCAAGGTAGATGGTGTGCACTTGTCTTCCCCTCATCCATGGCTCTGGTGACTGTCTCTAAAATGTTGACCAACTGTAACAGACATGACCTCCCCTTCATGAAGCCAAACTGTGTGGGATCGAGTGTTTGGAGGTTTCCAATGTCCTTGTTAATGAGGTCCATGATAATCCATTTCATGTCCTTGCAGATTAGGCTAGTTAGGTTGATAGGTCTATAATTTCCCATATCAGTGGATACTCCACCTTTGTGTAAAGGGATGACAATGGCTGTTCTCCACTCAGCTGGGACATAGCCAGTAGTCTGGCTTTGGTTGACTAGGGTGCCTAATGCTGCTGCAAGTTTCTGCCTGAGTTCATGTAGGATGCAGCCTGGGTTGTTATCTTGTCCCATGGCAGATGTATATTTTGCTTTTGGGAGAGTAGTGATGGCCTGATCCTTAGATATAAGGGGAAGGGATCAGGTACTGGGAATGTCCTGATTTACTGATGGGGGGGACAGAGGGGTGAAATTTTCACTGAATCTGTTAGCCAGCAGGTTTGCTATATCTACGGCATTTGTATATGTGGTGTCCTTGACCACCAGTTCTAAACAGATCTGGGTGCTACCTTTGAGATTACGGACATATGTGAAGAAGGCCTTGTGATTGTCTCTAGTAGATGTGGCCAATCTGGACTCAAAGTTTGCTTTGGAGGATTTCACTAGTGCTCATATATGTTTGTTTAGGCTAAGGAAAAATTGCTTCCAATTGGGCACCTGCTCCTTCTTGGTCCTGGAAAACACCTTTTTTCTTTTGTTATAGAATTTATTGCAGATGTCCACGAGACAGGTTTACCCTTCCTTGCAGAGGATGATTTAGTTCTGTCAGGTATTCTTGATTCCATGTATCTATATAAATGTTCATATAGTAATTTGGTATAGCTTTGGGTATTGATGCCATTTCCTAGGGAGGGGAAGGGGGCTGTGAAGCTGTTTATATCATCCCTCAGGAGGCTGTAATCAGCTTTGGAAAAGTTTTTTTGTTTGACCCTAGCTAGAGGGGGGTCATGGGAGATGGTGACTTCAAACATGACTGCTTTATGGTCTGATCCTACAAGGGAGGATGATACTGCAGGGATTCTGCAGTGGTTACTCATGCTGATTAATACCAAGTCCAAGATATTATCACCTCTTGTGGTGGCATCAACTAGCTGTTCCAAAGCATTTGCATTGACAAAATCGAGGAATCTCTGGCCATTTGTGTTCTGGCATGAGTAGTTCTTCCAGTCTATGTTTGGATAGTTAAAGTCACCCTGGATTAGGGTTGAGGGTTGAATCTGGATAGATTCAAAGAGGTCTAGATAGGCAGTTTGAGCATCTTGGGTCAGATTTGGTGACTGGTAGCTAGCTATGATTTGTATAAGGGTCTTGTCAATGGTTAACTGTACCTGGGATGTCTCCTGTGCATCATACAGTTTTACCAGCCTGAAGTGTGTATGTCTTTAATATATATTGAGACTCCACCTCCTTTGGCTTTACTACCCACAGTTTGGGGTCTGAATATATGATCGGATGAGTAACCAGGTATGGCTAGAGTGCTCTCCACAGCTTTGAGCCAGGTTTCTGTGACTGCAGATGTCAGCATTTTCTATGGTTAAGACTGTTTACAATGAGTGCAGTTTCCCATTTAGACTCCTAGCATTTAGCAGCATGACCTTTAATTATGGTTTTGTTGCAATTGTTATGTTGGCAGTTTTAACCTCATCACTTTCCTGCCAGTATTGCCACCTGTGCAGTTTAAATAAGGCCATATTCTCACCCTTTGCAGTCACTGGACCATTTTCAAAAATGCTGAACAAAGCTGAGCAGTGCACAAACCCGCTAAGCTGAGTTGAGCAGTGCTTAGGCAAATGCTGAGCAGTGCTTAGGAGTGTGTAAATCCACTTAGTTGAGCTGAATACTACTTAGAATGGGTCTTCTTTGCAAAGCTCAAGCCAGCTAAGCAGAGCTGAGCACTGCTAAGTATTGCTCAGACAAGTCCTGTTTAAGCAATGCTTTGCTTAGCTTAGCAGTGCTTAGCAAAACTGAGCTAAGAGCAAACAAACATTGTCATTTAAAAAAGAAGTCAGAATTGAATATTAATTACTCATTACTGATACATTATTATTAAGTGTTTATATTTTACTTAAGCAATAACCGACAATGTCAGTGTGGTATATTAAGATTTACCCATGGTTGTGGTGGTTTAATCATGAGGGTGAAGCCTGAGTGATTAAATAAAGACAACCATTGGTAAATGTTAATATACCACAACCACGGGGTTGGTTATTGCTATTATACAATGAGATTATTTAAGAGAAAATATTTACTTTTCTTAAATAAATGTCTTTGTATACCAGAGCCGTGATGTCCTTCTACATTTTTCCAGTATCTGGGGGCTTTTTTTGATGTTTTTGTTTCTATTTTTTTTAATACAAAAATAAAATGTCGGACAGTTTAAGGGTAGGAGAGAGAGAGAATGGAAGAAATACAAGGAAAATCAGGTATGTGTCTTTAGTTTTGAATAACGTACCTGATTTTCCTATTATTTTCTCTCTCCTGTCTCTCTGCTATGTCCATAGTCTGGATTATGGGTTTTTATTTTAAAAAAAATATGAAATTGTAGTATATAGCAATGGAATAGAGTTAGGTCAACCGGACCTTTTTCCATTGGTATATGTTAGGATTTACAATGGGCACGCTGATTGGGCTGAACAATTAGCACGCTCATTTTGGAATATCTATTACCAGTCATTGTATAATTTACATGATCTCCCCATATGTGCTTTCATTACATTACCTTGTGGTGCGACTGCACTGTATGGGGCACTTGTGTTTAAATGGCGGTTTTCACCTTATATCTCCACTGGCACTGGGAATTTGGACCAGATACACTACCCTGGTTAACAAATATTAATTACTACTCAATAAATAAAATTAAACAAAATATATAAAACTGCTTTCCCATGTAAAAGCTAAATGGCCTATCTTGGTATTCAAACCATGAACCCACTACATGCCAAGCTGTGATTCTAACCGCTAAGCTAACAGTAATGTCCATTTTTGGCTATACATTCATATATAGCTTAATTTATAGCTGAAATTTGGACAGCTCTATTAGTAAATGGAGCTGTCCGAATTTCAGCTATACATTTGTATATGGCTTCTTCTATAGCTGAAATTTGGACAGCTTTGTTAGCTTAGTGCACTGCTGAGCTATGCTTAAACTTTCAGGAAAAATAAGAAAAAAAAATTAAACATTAATTTTAATGTAAACTGTTAACCTTCACATTATTAGGTAAGTGTCCAAGGACATTTTCTTTCTTGTTTTAGTGCTGTAAAGTATTTTTACAATGCAGGGGGTGTGTTACAGATACTGTGACACACCCCTACATGATGTGAGTTCATACTCCTTAGCCTCTCAGCTGTACAGATTTTTGCATGACGTCCAGGTTTGTGCTTCAAATTCTTGGTCCGTTTGTCAGGGGATTGTGTTTCCCTGGCAAATCAGTGACAAATCATTAAAGACTGCAGTTAGAACATATTGAGGGACATTTCAGTTTCGCACAACATACTCTTCAGAAAATCTATGCTTATGCAAGACCTGTCATTCTATCAACTTTCTAAGTTTGTAAGCGCAACATTTAGAAACTGTTCCCTAGAATGTCAGGTTTTGTATTAGCATACGTTTTCTGAATGATACGAAGTCTGTAACTCAAATTACTTTATTTAGGGACTTCAATTTTCAGAGATTTGACAGAAAACCAGTAATTTTATGGGGGACAGACCAAAACTATTAGGCAATCATCTGGACATTCTGCAAAAATCTGTATAGTTGAGAGGTATGGTTCTATACAGCACTTTCACAATGCAGGGGGTGTGTCACAGTAACTGTCACACATCCCTTGCATTGCATTCAGTTCCCATTCATAATTTCAGTGTCCATGGACACTCTTTTCTAATGTAAAGTGCTATACGGCACTTTCACAATGCAGGGTGTGTGTGTTGACTTCACTTGAAATTAGGTATTTCAGTGTCTGCGGACACTGTTTTGTTTTGTAAAGTGCCATATGGAACTTTGTCAGTGCAGGGGGCATGTTACAGATCTGCAGCCACTGTAACACATACCCATAGTACTCATTCAGTATCCATGTCCGCGGCTGTCTCTCAGTAGCAGGCTTTCAATAATATGTAAGGCGCATTGCAGAGAGGGGGATGCAGACACGTTCACCATTCACTCCGTGTAGGAATAACGCTATTCCTACATCACGTTTACTGAATCCTGGGGTTAGTTTTTATGCACATTAATACATATGGATGGATGCTTATTAGATAGAATTACACAAACATATATTTATAGTGTTCTAATTAGACAATGTTTATGGTTATGTAGCTTTGTGTGTCTGTTCTTGTATCTATCTATCTAACTATTTTTACTTATCTACCTATGTACAGTATATGATTTTTCTTCTTGTCACAGACCTGATGAAGGCTTTATTGCATTAGTTAGCTGAAAGTGATTTTAGTTAAAAGTCAGTCTATTTACAGGTATGTTATGCTTTTCTTAATACCTGATTTTGGAGTGTGGATTGGAATTAGAGAGGTAGTGTATTCCTTATCTAGGATTTAGTTTGATCTAATCAGTAGTAGTATGTCGGGGTGGGAACTTGCTGTTTTAAAAGCACTTTTACGGCCCTGTTTATGTTGTTTGCCTTAAATAGGCTGGTTTAAAATTAACCAATAAATATATTTTCCACACCTACTTCTAAGTGTATAAAAGCTGATATGTATAAATTGTAATGTATTTCTGTTTTTTTTTTTTTTTGTTTGTTACTAAGGATCACTGTGACGAATAAAGGCGTGTTGTTTTGGTACACTACCTGGGTTTCATGATTTTTGGAAATTATTGTGACTGAGCTTATCGACAAAGTTTTTAGATGACGTTTTTCTGTTTTTTACTCTGTATAATTCACTTGACATGAGATAGCCAGTTGTGCTGTGTGAAAGTACCTTTTACTCTGCCAGATTTTCCTGTGTCCTTCTTCTTTGTGGTGCCTGAAATATAATAAGAGAGACTAAAGAAAAGTGCAAAATATGTCTTCAGTCACGTCAGAAAATTAAACAATAATGTCAAACATTGCACTGAGCTCATCTATAATATCATCCCAAGGATATAGCCATTATGTTAGCAGACAAATTTAATGCTAACTTTACCCTACCTACCCACATTGTTGCCACAAAATCCATGAAAATTTATTTTTGCCTGAAATCCACTTCTAACAAATCTTAAAATCCCTATTAGGGACTAAAAATTTCGCCATGGGACCAGACAACATAGCATGCTGCCTTCTCTTTAGCGATATATATGCACTATCTAAGCCTCTGCTTAAACACTTCAGTCTCAGCACATCCACTGGCTTTATGACTGAAGTCTGGAGAATAGCCACTGTGATTATCATTTAGAAGGGTGGCCCCTCCATAGGTCTGTGCAATTGTAGGCCCATCAGCTGCATTAGCCTTATATGCAAAGCCATGGAACTTACCAGAGCAGGACTCATTTATGCACACACAGACAATTTGACTAGTGTATAACCCAACAAGTTTGATTATGTGAAGAGCAGGTTCTGTTTCCTGCATCTAGCAAGCTTCTTTGAAAATATTACAGAGGTTGTGGGCAATTGTATCCCGGTGCACACTAGTCATCTTTATCTGCTCAAGGCTTTTGATACTTCTCCCCATGCTTGTATTGCTAAAAAATAGCTAAACTTAATGTAAACCCCTATGTTATCCATTGGATTGCAAACTCCCTATCCAACAGATCTCATCTTGTGAAAGCTGCTGACACCATCTCTCAATGTAAAATTGTAACTAGTAGCAGTAATGTAACAAGGTTGGGGCTAAGAGGAAAGATGCCACAGGTATTAGGGGGTGCAATCACAAAGTGCAGTTCTTGCATACTTTTCTAAATGCCAGTACAGAAGGAAAATGCATTTTAGTGCTTTAGTAATTCTCCTTTGTTAAGCTGTGGGAGAAGAGCTGAGGGTAGGAGAAGGTGGGGAATAGATCTTGGTGCAGAGTATCACACTAAGGGTGCAGCTTAAGTGGGTGAGGCAGACATGGGACTGGCACTGGGAAATAGATAAACCAGTTGAGGCGCTGACTAGCGTGGTATCACAAAAATCAGTACTGAGCTCTCAACTATTCAGTATTTATCTTGCAGGCATCTACTTCAAAATCCCAGAAGAATGGTTAACCAAGTCTTCTGATGACTGTAAACTGAGCACTGTTATCCACTCATTCACTGGCACTAAACAGTTCCAGCAAGGACTAGAATATTGACATAACTGGTCTACTGAAAATTGTTGCAAGTTAAAATTTAAAAAAAAAAACACAGCATAGGAGCATTAGGGAGAAAAAGCTGCTCCCACCTCATGTTATAAACAGAAATCCTCTACAGACAGATATGATCTTAGGAGACCTAGGTACTTCTCTCTCAATCTCTCATCATGTTTCCATCATAGTTAGGCAATCCTTTTATGAGTCTCATTTAATTTTCAAGGAAATATCTTCAAGATTCAGATAAATCACCTTGCTACTATACATTTACCTTAACAGACTAGTCATTGAATAAAATGCCCCCTTGCATATAGGTCCATAGGTTCATAGGCTGGTACTAGGCTATCAGCCCTAGGGCCTATGCAAGCCTAGCCATAACAATTCCCTGGATATTTCTTCCCACAATATTAACTTCCCTGGACCCCTGTCTAGCAGGGCAACTAAAGTGATCCCTGGGGTGAATTTCCTATCTCCCATCCAATCGTCAAGGTTCCTTTTGAAGAGGGCCAAGGAGGCACTCTGCTTGACATGTATGGGCAGTCTATTCCAGAGTATGGGCAGTCTCTGGGTCAGGAACCTATCCCTTCAGCAACTTTTGTTCATTGTGATGACAAGGTTTAGATCCCTGGAGCGTGTGGCTCTGAGGGATTGGGATTTCTTTAAGTGGAGCATGTCCAACAGCTCAGGGTTTGACATGGCCTTGTATGTTAAGCAAAGATCACCTCTGAGTAGATGATATGCCACAGAGTATAGCTGGAGTTTTTTTAGATGGTCAGCATACGGCCTCTGCTTTAGGCCTGTGATTCTTTTAGTAAGGTATTTCTGCGGCCTTTCCAGCTGTTGCAGATGTCTTGTGAGATACATACCAAATGGGGCTTTGTCCTCTATAATGGGTCCAATGAGGGATGAGAACAGTGGGACAATGACCTCCTTTTTTCTGGATGAAAAGCCCTTAGTGATGAGGTGTGCCACATAGAAGGATTTCCTGACTGTTGTGGCGATGTGGTTGTCGATGGTGAGACCACTGTCCATCTGTGTCCCTAAGTCTCTCATCACACATATGTATAAATCAAAATGTATTGCTTAGCTTGAAGGCATCAAAGATACTTTGATTATCCTGATAGACTAGCACAGATCTCTCTGCATACTCAGCATCCTATTCCAGTGTCAGCCATGTCTTGCTTTTTGGGCCATGGACACCTGATCCTAGTAGATATTCTATCTCTTTGAAAAACACAATGTCTCTACAAACACCAAAACTAAGGACATAAATCTAGGCTAAGAAATAAAAAATAGGAATCTCTGGAGAGCTAGGCTCATAACTCAACTTATTCCCGGTATATGGAGTAACTTGAAAGAAATATGGATTACTTAAGACTGGAACTCTCTTCACAAAACAAGATGAGAAACAGCAATCTGTTTGTGTTTACTGAAACATGGCTTAGTCTTAATATCAGTGAAAGCATAGTAAATGTATGAGAGCATTACATTATTTTGAGCAGACAGAATTCAATCACTCTGTGGCAAGTCTCGAGGAGGGCGAGTGCGTATATATGTAAATAACAGCTGGTGTAGTAACTGTGAAGTGGTTAACTCTTTCTGCTTTGTGAACATTGAATTTCTGTCCTTAAAATGCAGACCCTTCTACTTGCCTAGAGAGTTCAATGGAGTATGTATTATGGCAGTCTACATTCCACCCAATGCAAACACCAATGATGCACTCTCTACTCTCTATCAGTCTATAAGTGATGTTCAAAACAGCAACCCAGAGTTTGCAGTAGTAATTGCAGGGGACTTTAACCAGTCCAACTTAGACAGTATTTCCCCATTACCACCAACATGTGGATTTTACCACGAAAGAGGTAAATACACTGGATAAGGTATATACCAACATTAATCAAGCATATAAAACAACACCTTATCCACATCTAGGTACCTCTGACCAACTAGCCATCCTGTTGGTTCCTGCATATAAATCAGTACTGAACACCAGCAAACCAACTAGAAAATAAATAAGGCTGTGACCTAAGAGGGAAGTCTCAGCACTGCAAAACTGCTTTGAGTGCACAGACTGGTCAGTGTTCATAGAGGCAGCCATGACAGACAATCACATTGACCTGGCTACATACACAGAGTCAGTCACGGACTACATCTCAAAATGGGTGGATGATGTAACAACCACCAAGTGCATCACCATATAGGCAAACCAAAAGCCATGGCTAACCAGTGAGGTGTACAAGTTCATAAAAGCTAGGAACGCAGCATTCAGATCAAATGACATAGATGCTCTAAGGGTTGCCAGAGCTAAACTGAACAAAGGTATTAAGGATGTGAAGAGAACCTATGGCAGGAAGATCCAGGGCCACTTTAGCAACCAGAGGGATACCAGATGACTATAGAAGGGCATACAAACCATCACTGACTACAAACCTATGTCAGCCTCAAGCAATGACAGCAATGAATTTTTGAACCAACTGAACATCTTCTTCAGCAGGTTTGATGCAGATAAAATATGGTTACAAATAAACTACCTGTTGACAAGGATGAAGCAGTGCTGAGCTTGAAAACGGCTATTGTCATCAGAACCTTGAAACAGGTCAACCCGAGGAAAGGAGCTGGCCCAGATAACATCATGGGCAGGTTACTGCAGGAATGTGCAAATGATCTGGCACCAGTACTCATGGACATCTTCAGTGCTTCTCTACAACTAGCCAGTGTACAAAATGCTTCAAGAAGATGACCATCATTTCCTTACCCAAAAAAACACAACCAACAACTCTAAATGACTACCGACCAGTGACTATAACCTCAACAGTGATGAAATGCTTTGAGAGGCTGGTTAAAGATCAAATAGCCCCAAGTATACCAGCAACTCTGGACACATTGCAGTTTGCATACAGGATGAACTGTAATACAGCGAATGGCATCTCCCTAGCAGTCCACAAAACTTTGACTCACTTGGAAGTCAAGAACTGTTATGCAAGACTACTATTCAAAGACTTCAGTTCTGCTTTCAGTACTGTCATCCCTCAGAATCTGATAATGAAACTATTACAGTTGGGCATCAACTCCCACTTATGTAAGTGGATTCTCACAGAAAGGCCTCAAAGGGTTTGTGTGGACTACAGCAGTTCCAGAAGCATAACCCTGAATACAGAAATACCCCTGAGGTGCGTCTTAAGTCTGCTCCTATTCACCTTGCTGACACATGACTGCGTGGCCAGACATGAGTCCAATAAAATCATCAAATTCGCAGATGACACCACGGCCATAGGTTTGGTTAGAGACAGAGAGGAGACGGCCTACAGGAATGAGATCGAACATCTGTTGGGCTGGTGTGACAACAACAACAACTTAGCGCTGAATGTCAGCAAGACTAAGGAACTGATTGTGGATTTCAGAGGGTCTCAAGAACCACACCATCCCCTAGAGATGAAAGGGATGAAATTGGAAAGGGCCAAAAGTACAGAGTATCTGAGAGTACTTATCACTGATGACCTGTCTTGGTCAGTCCATGTATCTTACATGGTCAAAAAAGCTCAGCACCACTTGCACTTCCTAAGGAAACTGAGGAAGGAAAAACTATAAAAGACCATCCTCCAAACTTTTTACAGGGGTACCATGAAAAGCGTCCTTACCAATAACATCACTATCTGGTATGGGGGCTGCAACACCTCCAATTGTAACGCTCTTAGATCAGTTGTAAGGGCAGCAGAGAAAATCATCGGTTCCTCTCTAGCACCTCTGGAAGACCTACATGAATCATTCTGCATTCGTACAGCCAGGAAGATATCCAATGATCCTTACTTCCTACAAATGGTATGTTCTCTCACTGCTCCTTGGGTAGGATATACAGAAGTATGCACTGTAGGTCTTCTAGACTTAACAGCAGTTTCTCTCCCCTCTCCATCAGACTACTGAACTCTTGTGAAAAAACAAGCTAGGAGACTGACAATGCATCCTTCCCCTCCTACCACATAGTTATGCTATATATCTGACTGTACAGATCCTTACATATCCAGGCATTGTTACACTATACGTATTAAGCTTTTTCGTGTGCAATAACTAACTGATGTGTATATTTAACATTGGTTCACAACTTACCTTACCATTGGACTCTATAAAGTGCAATATAAATCCCACTGTGCAATATTCATGCTGACCATTCCATATGCTGTTTAATTCTTATATTATAGTAATGTCATACGCATGTTGTTACTCATTTCTATTTATATGTAATGTGTGTCTGGTCATTATGTTATTTTATTCTGTTTTACTTTATTTTTATTATATTTTATTATTATTATTCTCCTCTGTATGTATGTTTTTGCACTTGGAATGAAGCATCGCAATTCGTTCAGCTACAATGTGGTGTCGTTCTGAATGACAATAAAGTTTTCTTTTCGACTTGTCTTGACTTTGACTTTGATTTGACTATTTTAAAAGTATTCCACAAACAAGGCATAGTGCTCAAGTGCTTGAGTCCTGCAATCCACAAATGAGGTATTAGAATTGCTTTCTGTACCACCATTCAGAAATTAATATCGGTACTGCATTATGGATTGATCAGTATATCCAGAGTATACTGCCTAATACACTGTGCCTAGGGCAGCTGCCCCTTCCCTCCAGTCTAGCTATTCTTCTGGGTTCCTAATTCAGCATATTCCTACACTGTGAAATAAGTAACCACTATAGGCCAAGCAAATACTGCTTTATCTACTTTTAAGGCTAGACTTCATGATTGAGTGGACGGACATAAATTTACACCAGGGTTAACATGTACCAGCCTGCATGATTCAGGAAGTGAGCACTGTGAAATGCTTTAAAAGAGAAACAAGAACTTTTATGTGTGTCTACTTAAAGGTGCATATGCCTAAGCATTGTATAGTTCATATGGCCATATACCTACCATTGTTCTTATGTTCATTTGCTCTTACATGTTACAGACAATCCACTGGTAATCTTCATGATCTAGGATTTTTTTTCCAGGTCAGGATGCGTACTCTGCAGTGATCATTCTTATGTCATAGCTTTCTTTTCAGTCTTTGCAAATTATATATTACATCAGTCATTCTTTTGCACTATTATATAATATTATACAACATACAGACAACAAAACTACTTTCTGCCTGGCAGGAACCAGCACTCCAGCACTCTGTTCACCAATCCCTCATTCATAGAAAAATCCAATGTATTCTTGGGTTTATATATCAATACCAGCAATATTAACTGTTTGTTACTGTTCCAGGTAAGTGTCAAGCTGTAAATCTGAGCTCTATCATTATATCCTTCTCAAATATCTTCCTCTTACTGACACATACCACTGAAGGTTTTGGTATTAATATATGCTTACTATACTCTTCAGTTTGTTGAATATGCATTTTTCCCTATCAATAATTAGTAATTTGGACTTTGGTATGCTGAATCCAAATTAATTTCTACCAATACTTGAATTAAAGAGGTGCGAGTAAATCCTGTACCCACATGCTTGTACTAATGCTGTGTGTCATATTTATTCACCCCCATGAACATGAATATGCATAAAACAGCTATGAATATGCATAAAACAGTTATGCAAGCCAACAGACTCCTTCAAAGCTCCATCATGGCTCTAATCTCAAATGTGTTGCCTGTATAGAATCAAACTACAAAAATCCAGCTTCTTTATACAACAGAATGCTATTCTCACCTTTTACTGGTAAAATCCTCTCAGGAATGCCATGTCACCCTATATATTAAAAGTAGCAAAAGACTGAAATAACCATGCCTACAGAGTTATGAAGTAGAAATCTGCATAAATCTTTCCTTAAGATCTTCATACACCCTCAACACGATACTTGTCTAATCACACCAAAATGTGTTATACTGATATACTGAGGCTGCATAACAGTCACTGCACAAGCCTTTTAGAAGAAAGAAGATTAAATCTCAGCAAAAATCAGGCCTCTCATTCACCTCATGCATACCTACCATAAAGAATCGTCCTAAACAAAAACTTTCCACATCATCACTTAGAATAATAGCAGCAAAAAATATTTTAGTAATAGGTAAATGGGATAGTAAATGGATTAGGTTAATTCTCACACTAAAAGGGAAATAAATTAGGCTTAAAACTGCCTGCAAGGGCAGGTAGTCTAGAACTTAACTAGGAAGCTATAAACCTAGTTGACTTTGTTGTCAGGCACACTGACTTGTTACTCACATGACTGGAAAAGGAGATCATTATGGTTCTAAAAACCCTAACTGTTGACAAATATGACTATGAAGTGGTAAACTCTATGTGGGAGAGAATGGCTTGAAATCTAAAACCCTGAGGAATATGCCGAGAGACATGCCAGAACTTTGTTTTCATGTTGCATATGCAGGTAAGACATTAGTCCTGAGTGTAATCCTTCTTTCATCCTGATGATGCCTAGACACAAATAAAAGATAAACTGACTTCAATAATTGATTAAATATCTGGAGTCCTTTCAGGGGGATCCACTTTGTGTCAGCATATAGCAAGGTGCTTGACAGTCCAGATTTCTTTGCTAAGGATGGCCTGCACCTCTCATTTCTAGGCTTGAGCCTTTTTTAGGCAAAATCCACTTGATGGACATTCTAATGTAGCTAACATATTGGTCCAAATTGTATCACATTAAGATATCTCTTTAATGTCAGAAGTATGGACAAGAAATTTTCTGATCTCAAGGTACTCCTGCATATGGAAAACATCCATGTCTGTGTAGTTAATGAAACTTGATTCAAATGTAAAGGAATATTCTCTCTATACAGGGCTTTGAGCTTTTCATGCCTTCAATCTGAATAGCAACTGTGGTAGAGTCTCCATATTTGTCAAGAAACATCTTACCTCCAGGCAGCTATCTAGGGACTCACAAACTGAGCTCACTGACCTCCCGATCACTATAAATAGAGTTAAATATCAACTGATAGCTTATTACAGAATACCTTCTTTGTCCTCTGATGACTATGTAAGCTTCTTTTCCAAATTATATTTTGGATAATGTAACTACCATTCAGTAAACTGGGACAACTATACCACCAGTGTAGGATATGCTCAGATATTCTTAGACTTAATAAACAAATATTCCCGTGAACAGCTGGTAAATAAACCTACTAGAGGGCATAGCATTCCTCACCTTATTCTTGCAAGTGTGGCTGCCTCTTGCACTACTCCTCTGGTATCTATGTCCCCAGTGAACTCTGACCATAAACTCATGGCCATCTTCTTTAAACTTTCAAAAGCCCCTTCAGCAAATACCACTGAATTTATGGAATACAAAAATGTCAAGCTCAACTAACTATATGATGAAATATCAAAATTCACTTATGACTGCACCTCATCTGACCTTAATACCAGCAGTAAGCCTCACCAAGGAATTCTACACCCAATCTAAAAAATGCATAGAGCTGGCAGTCCCTAAGAGAACAAAGTATAATAGGAACTTCAAAAGCAGACCACTCTGGTGGTCCACCACCATAAATAAAATATACAAGCTGAGTTTGTCTGTTACCCAGTTTAAGCACAACCTAGACAAGTGAATGGGGAATAGGAATTTTACACAAGGCCTGGCACCAAGTCCCTTTTGGACAGAGGTAGCTTATAAATGACTGACTCTCAATGTCCTATTTGGATGCAGGACATCATTATTCCTTTGGGAAAACTTGGCTAGGCTTAGAAAGGCCCCTTGTGTCATTAGCCTAGTAACAGTCTATGAATCTATGTACAAAAGTAAGAAACTCCTTAGGTTATATAGTAGGTCTGAAAGCCATTTTCTTACGGATACTGTCAAAAGCATTACAAAACAAAAAACCTTAAGAAAAATATCATGCTGTTCTCTGAAGTCAAAGATAATTGTAAATCCTTTTTTAGCTAACTTTACCCCAAGGCTTCTGTTCAAAGCCACTAAATATCTGAATCTGTAATCTCTAAAAATTTCTTACTGAAAGTGCTAACCATGACCAAATACTTGAGGAAAATATCTGGCAACTTAATTAACAGTATTGCAGATACACTCCTCAAACTGCTTAATTAAGTTTAGCTACTGTTTTTGTCCTTTATGAATGGTGCACAGCAATGGTGAAGGCCCTCTATAAAGGTGACCTGACAACCAACCCTTGTAATTACAGAACTATCAGCCTTAGGTTTCATCTGTAAAGCCATGCAATGTGTAATACTATTTTGTTTGACTCGACCACCAAGAGTTTGACTTTGTAGAAGGTAGATCCTGTCTATTTAATCTGGTAAAGTTCTTCAGAATGATTGCAGAGGCTGTAACTGGTCATCATGCAGTGCAAGCAGCACAACCTAGCCAAGACCTTCAAAACCATTTCCCATGCTAGCAACATACAAAAGCAAAATTCTTTAAAAATCAACCTACATGTGGTAAGGTGGACAGTAAACTGGCTGAAAGACAGAATCTACACAGTGTGAGTCCTAGGTACCTCATCAAAAATGTGAACGTGACCAGTGGTGGCCCTCAGGACTCTGGGCTGGGACCCGTACTTTTTGGTGTTTACTTCTAGGATCCCCAAGTGGAGAGCAATACTTCTGGTTAACAACGTTTGCAGTCTATTGCAAATCTGGGGGTTGTTGTTAAGTTACCCTATGAGACACATACCTTCCAGAATGCAGTGTCTTTGGTAAATGTCTAGTGAATTAAAAATTGTCTCATACTAAATCCTAACAAATGTAGCATCATCACCTTTGAAAGGCAACCTTTTCCTTCACCATACTATCCAGACAAATGAAAATGCATTTAGAGACCTAGGTATGTGAGTTCACTTCTCCCTCTCTTTCAGCCATTATGTGACAATGGTTGCCAGGAAATCATTTTAGCTAGTCCAGTTAATTCACAAATGAATAGCATCAGGGTTTAGGAAGGCAATCACTGCCTTATTCAGCATTGATCAGGCAAATGATCATGTGTAATGCTCCATGTGGGATGTATCTCACTAAATATAGAAACAGAAAGACCTCAAATGTTTTTGATCAAAAAGAT
This sequence comes from Protopterus annectens, assembly GCF_019279795.1. Lineage (NCBI taxonomy): Eukaryota > Metazoa > Chordata > Ceratodontiformes > Protopteridae > Protopterus > Protopterus annectens. The sequence goes on from NC_056732.1 coordinate 927,756,229, forward strand.
CACAGGCCTAAAGTCCTTGAACTTTCAAGAGAGGCTGGAAGCTGCATCTCTTTATTCAGTGTGTTATAGACTTTTGAAGCAAAATCTTTGTCTTGCTTACCACACCATTACAGACCCGATTGTCCTGGACATCCTATTTTTCCACAAGTGCAAAATCTCCATCAGTATTAGAACAAGAGATCTTAATACTTACTAAAGCAAAAGTAAAACATGGTGGAGGGACAGGTTTATAAAACAGTGCCTCCTAAACTTCTGGAATAAACTTTCCTTACACATTAAGCAATGCAACTCACTATCTTCCTTTAAACCTAAACTAAATAACTAGATGGGTATCCACAAAATGACTCCAGAACTGATTAGTATGGTACTCCTTAAGAAAGGAGGTACAGCCTGTGGTAGTGCGGATTCACTTTTCATACTCAAAATTTCAAAGCATCGAACCTCTGAATAATGAAGACCAGAGGATAGTAGTTTTGAAATCTTAAACAAAAAAAAAATACAAAATGTGAAAACTATTAATTTCACATTTTTTCAGGGAGACAAGCCCTCCTGCACCCCCCTAAGAGGGGAGCTGCACCCCTCACCCCCTGATACTTAAATATACCAACTCTGAGCTCACACTACAGTGAAAAGAATGGCAAAGTTCCTGTTCCACACTGTACAGTGATCTCCATTGAAAAGATTTGATATTTCTAAACTTTGATCCTCTGGTCTTTGTTATTCAGAGGTTTGATTTTGAAAATTTTGTGTATCCAAAGTGAATGAGACTCAATGGCATTGGACATCTATGAATCTGTAAATGTCCAGGTGATATTAGGGCTCCCTCATATCTATCCACTGAAGTAACCACTTGAATCTCTAATTACAATCACAATGGATTGGTAGGTATGAGATCACATCAGTTATCATGGTGTAATAATAGTAATGTTATTAGTTTGTATGTTGCTTCCTTCTTTACATTCCCCCACAGCACATACAACATTGGTTTTCCTCATCATACTTGCATATTTGTTTTGTCAGTCCCATGATGCTTTGCTAGCACTCCTTTTTAGTTTTTTTTTTTTCTCTGTCTTCCCAGTATCACCCTCTGGTAATGGCTGCCCTTACCTTCTCGTGCTGCTCCTCTGCTTTCCACTAATTACACCTTTGTTCTTTTGAAATCCTTTTTCCTTTCAGCATCTGCACATAAACAAAAGAGTTCACGTACAAACACACATATATCAGTACTGACATAACTGCTGGCCATCTAAATGTTTGTAAATGTATTGTTATATTTTGGGGAGGTAATATTACAGACAAATACTTACAAATGTGAGTGTTAATAGTATGAATTTCACACCAAGTAAAAAAATGACCCTGAAGTGAAATTCAAACTGTATATTCTTGTTGCATGAAAAGCTATTAATCTCCATATGCCCAATATATGAATTTTACTCATTCTACACTTAGACAAAGGTATTTCAGAGATGCTCAGTGTGGTGTTTGATTCCAAAAAGACGCGAGGAATCTTTTGTGACTTTTGATTTTATCTTTTATTTAGTTCTGCTGCTTTTTTGAGTCACACACCATGCTGCGGCATCTTTGAAACACCTTTGCTTTGTGTCATTAGTTATACAGTGTTTCTTTCATATGCTGTTTTGTTCTGCACTTAGCCTTAATATAGTGATATGTGAAGCCCCCCACCTTTAGTTGAAATGCATGCTTTTGATCCTTTGCGACATAATAATCTGAGTTCACTACCATATAAAAACCCAAAAAGTGTATGTGACATTGCACATTATAACAAACGTCTGATATCTGTAAGTGTCATTGTCTAGTAACAGCTATTAACAAATACTTAATAATCCTGATGTGACAGATGATGGGATCTGACAGGCTTGTGCTAAAGCAGTACAACATTGTATCTCCCTTACAAAATGAAGGCAGACTCGTAAAGCATAATATTTAGAAAATAGCTTTAAAAGTAATTCTAAATAAGAAGTACCAAACAAATGCACAGTTCAGATACAGATAGTTTTATTGTTCATTATCCTTTAAGTAGCCTGCTGATACTTATCCAAAAACTTTATATGGCAACAGAATTTTATTTATTTTATTGTGGATCCAAGGATACTTGCCTTCTCAAAGTCTCAATTTGGACAAACTTATTCTTGAAGGAGATGCTAACCTCACCCTCAACTCACTGTCATTTACTGTTAAATAGCCTTAATTAACATTCACATAAAATACATTTTCAGCTGCTGTTTTCATTTAAAAAACTTACAGTGTAATATTTCCTTTCTAATCTGTTTATCATTCCATAGTCAAATACAAACCAGTACTGAAGGGAGATTTCTCTCTTGTACATGTATACAAAATATAATTGTTTATGAGTTTCTTGCACCATTGAGAAATTGTTATTTTTTAATTTCTCCTTTTTAGTTCAGTTTTTCTCCTATAGGCAATCCCAAGACAATGCACACATACTTGAACCACTACTATAATAATCTAAAGCATCCCACACACAAAAAAATGAATGCTTTTCTTCAGATGTATATCCATTGCCTTTGCAAACCTTAAAGGAAGCTAAATTCCTCCCTTTTATTATCAGGACTGCTTATCCTTTTACACTCTAGCATGTAATTAATATTACTAGGGGAAGCAATGAGACCTATCTACTTTACCATGTTTATATGTTTTTTTTTAATAATTTAATTTACAATCTACACATCAAGGAATTCTCATGTGACAAACAAAGGGTAACAATAAATACTTTCCCTCATAATGTCTGAGTGCACATTTCAACTCTATCTTTATGTTTTAAAGCAGTTCTTAATGAAAGTGAAACAGACACTAGGCTATCCAACAATAAGCTGATGTACAGTGTTAAGGCTGTCTAATATAACATATAGTGTTTTGAAACAATGCAATTAAGTTAGAGTTTCACATGCAAGAATTAAATGTCTTGGGTTTTATTATTCACCAAATCCTACATATTTTACCAGTTTAAATTTATAAAAAAATATTGTAAAAATTAAGATCAATTTCATGATATCATCTAAACATAAATTTAACTTGCTGGAAAGAGTCTTCATTTTAACAATTAATGTTACTCAAGAAAGTTATACTTTATTTTCATACCACTTTATAGCTCATCGAGAAAAAAAAATCATCAAGATATTCCTTTGATGGAAATGTTCAAAGAGTAAACCAGGTATAAGGGGGTCTGAGGATTCTTGACTCTAATATGTTTAATGTAACATCTGTCTTTGACAAGTATCTTAGAAATGCCTGCTATAATAAAACCTGTGGCAATACAGAAACTTTAGGGATAAAGATGCAAATCAGCTCAACTATCTCTCAAGAGTGTCATGCTAAAACTGTGATTCCACTGACTTGTTTTAATTTGAATGGACAAACTTGTACAGCATGCCCATCAACTAAAATTAAATTTGCACAAAATTTTTTCAAGGCTAATGGGATGACATGTGATATTCAGAGAGAGATGGTGCACTGTGCAGTCCTATTTCTAGCAAGCTTGTTCAGTGTGTTATGAAGGAGTAATTCAAAAATCACTGTAGTGCTACACTGGTCTGCTGAATAATACCATATACAAATGTGGCACTTTTGGGTTGTGGCCAATGTAAATTAGCCATGTTTTAAATCCAGGAGTGTTGCTTTGGTATCTACATAGTTCAGTACAGCAATTAAAAGGCAAACCCTACAATGCCACTTCAGTGCAGAACAGTGAGACTCAAGATGCTATTTTATGGTGTTCATCCATTACTATCTATATCAGCAATAGTGACCATACCTCTCAGCTGTACAGGTTTTTGCAGACTGTCCAGATTTTGCCTCATATTTTTTGTGTGTTCCTCCTGAAATCTGTTCCTTTCTGGCAAATAACCGAGGATTGAACTCATTAAATAATGGCAAACATTTGAGTTTAAGATTCCACATCCTTCTGAAAATTCATGCTAATGCAAAACCTATTATTCTATCAACTTTCTAAGTTTGTAAGAACAATATTTAAAATCTGTCCCTATTTGTCCCCCCATCATTTTATGCTTTGTCCAGATTTTTTGCTCTAAGAGGTTGAAAGGTATGATAGTGACATTAGCACTGAATAAGTGCTTGGCATGCGCGCATGTGTGTGTGTGTGTGTGTGTGTGTGTGTGTGTGTGTGTGTGTGTGTGTGTGTGTGTGTGTGTGTGTAAGACTGGGTTATTTATGTGTGTCAGGATTTTGTGTGGGAGGGTATGTGTTTGTGTCTGTTGTTCCACATGCAACAGTGCTGCATACACTGGTAGGGGGAACACTGATGCATTATTCCAGCTCTACTAGATTTTCAGCTCAGAGACATAGAATGAGTTGCAAATGATATTTGCTGCATGTGGCTCTTGTGAGTCTCAGAATTGCTAGAAGTAACAATTCTATAGGGCTAACCCTTCGAAATAATCTGAGAATTCCCACACTCCAACATATACTGAATTATCCTAATGTTATTTTTAGTTCAGGTCCTCCTAGTTCTCTGTGTCTTGATGAATCTGAGTATATAGCAATTTATAGTTTCACAACTAATGGGAATGTGGGCTTAGCTGAATAAACTTTAAACAAATTAGGCTTGTTTGAAAATTCCTTACATCAAACAATGCAATCATAAGTATTGTGGTTAAAATTTGTACATTTTACAGTTTGCACTATTACAAAGGGTATATGTGATAATGGATATATTTATGAAATGTTTAAAGAACTGATTATTTTGTAACACAGAAAAATACTAAAAACTGTCATTGTTACTAGACAATATCACTGAGTGTGAGACAGAGGCCTTAATGTTCGAAGGCTATCAGTAGTAATGAGTTAGGTTTGACCCAATGTCATTTTGGGACTACAGCTCATGAATTGCATAGGGCTATTTAATTCAATGTATGATTTCACTGTCACTTTATTCTTTCACTGTTTTAGGTAAAGGTAACCGATGCAGTACTGAATGTCTGAGACAGGGCACTGCAAGTTCTTAAACTACAAAAATGTAAGTGCAAATAAATGAAGCTAACACCAAACTGCAAAAGTCAGTGTTACACCATAAAATCATTTTTCTAGTGGGTTAGGCATCTACACCCTCCAGTTCTGGGGTTGCACACTTGATTTTAGTAATATTTTATTTTTATTTTTCTTTCATTTGTTATTACTTATTTATACACTAATTCTGAGATGGCTGTATCTTGGTCAAAAGGGAATTTTCTGAGACGCAGTAATTTCAGGTTTAGCATCAAATTTACATTTCTGAGAACTGCACTTACTGTCCTCCGACATACAAAGTGAACACTCACCCCAAGTGACATAATCTGCTCATGGAGACTAAAAGTGATTGCTTTCTCAAGGTGGTTCGGACAACTGTTTGCACCATCATTCCCACGTCAGAATAACGAAATTTGTCAGACCTGTGACAGAACGATTGCCAAATTCAATGCAAATTCATAAGTTAGAAATTTATCAGTAGGTAAGACCCAGATTATCATGCTCATCATGATGTCATGCGCCCATTACTGACTTCAAATTTGAAGCAAGAGGAGGATATTTCTGAAAAGAAATGCACAATGAATGTGAAATAACGTATAAAGCAGGATCACATATGAGCCATTTTCCAGATATAAATCCAAAATATTAACATTTGGCTAAGTTATGTTGAGGAAAGGACAGCTGACAAAACTTCAGCACTGCAGATAGTTTTAAAGGAAGCTGAGAAATATGAGTGAGCTGTTATGTTAGTTCTTCAATAGTGCATTGGTGGTAAATAACATTGCATGAGCAAAAAGTATGGGTTGTGTTTCCATTCAGAAAGCAGTGTAATATGATGTCTGAGGCTTCATCTCATGACTGCCTAATGGTATTAGGTACATAAACAATAATGTGCAGGTTAGTTTGAAAAATAGGAGGATTGTGTAAAGTGTTTAATGATTTATACAGCACACAATAACTGGGAGACACTTGTGTGGTACATTGTTAATAATGTTTCCAACTCAAAATCATAATTCTTTTCCCTGCGGTGTAACAACTTCAGAGCTTATTATATTTGTGATTTTCTCACTCAAGGCCAGTAAACAAGGAGCCTGAATCCTCTCCACTGACATTGGAGAAGGACATTCACTTGGAATAAAAATAGATATACACAGTATTTCCAGATGAAGCACTCTGCATCAAGCACAATTTCCATTAAGAGCACACACAGTCCAGGGACAGGATTTCTCTCTATGTCTACCTCCATGTCCTCAATAAGACTTCCCACTCACACAGCTGTAGACCTGAGTCCTCAGCTGAGTGTTCAAGCCAAGTCCCCCACCACCCTCTCTGTGAAACCAGTGCTTTGTGTCCCTGCTCCAAGCAGCCCCCACACACACACACACACACACACACACACACACACACACACACACACACACACACACACACACACACACACACCTGGGAAAGGCTGGTACAGATTTACTAGCTATGCCCCCTTCTGCCTAGACTATAAGATAGTTACACTGCCACCAGATGCTCCAAAGCCAGCTACTCTAAGTCTCTTACAAGGGTACCCAATTATACTGAGTGAAATTAATATTAATACAAATTATACTGTTTGACTGATGCAGTAAGGCTTTCAGGAGTGGCCACAGAGTCACCAAATAGATATGAGTACTCTCAAAGATTAAAATATTCTCTAAAGGACTGGCCACAATGGAAAGTTTAAATGTTTTTAATAATAAATCATAAAATAATATGAAAATACTAAATATCTATTTACAATAGACACCAGAGTTTCATTCACAGGAAATATTAAAATAACACAAACAAAAAGATTCACTCAGTTACAGGAAAAGCAGTACTTAACTAATCTTGCTATATTTCCTGACTGATCTACAGAATTACTATTCCCTGGTTCATTTAATAGAGCAAGGCAAGATGAAGTAGGTGAGAGGTCTTCCTTCTTTGTCAAGTCCAAAAACAGATTGCTCTGAGACTTCTCTCTCATCTGGTATTAAAACATCATTTTTGTCCTAGATTACAGAATGACATCACATACATCTGGTCATCTGAATTATGGTTCCCATTATAGTTCCATTGCTAGAAAGTGAACCAGAATTTAGGACATATGTGTTACCATAGACACAGATAGAACTTTGCTGAGATGTGTTATAGCATTTGGAGGCTATAAAACCATAAAACACTTCCACTTTTCCTGCAGGAGCTAATAACCCATTCTCTGGCATAGACATTTAGGCTTTGGGTGCATTCAGAACTGTAAGATACAATATTTATGGCCTAAACCAGGTAATTTAATTTCAGGATATTTTTCTAGAAGTTAGCTGGGGCTCAGCTTAACCTCTTCTCTTCCAGTATCCTCTGTAAAACATATACATTTAATCAGTTACAATGCAGCCAGGACCTACCATTGGTACATTTGTTAACAGAAGCAGCTTTACAAATACATTTTTCAACTCAAGCATATGTACAAGTCAGTTTGATATACAGATGAAATACAATTCTTTTCCAGATAGCTATGTTGGCATATGTTTTACATCCACTTCCCTACTTCTGCTGGCATAGCTGGCAATACCTCACTTTGTCACAATATTAATTAAAAGTATACATCCCTTGGCCCTGCCTTGGATGCATTGTTTTGGGGTTTGCTCATGATAGAAAAGATACTTTTTGGTGAATATTGTTGTCAAGAACTATACTGTAAAAAATACTGAGAAATAACACTCAGTGTATTATATTTTTTCACTGAGTGATGCATAGGAAATAAGTGGAATGATGTTTATGTTGTACTGCAACATTTACAATTTTCTCTCAAACACACCTAATCACTTCCAAAATCCCCATTGCACTTTCTTTACTTGACTTAAATTTAAGAGCAATGGTTGATTGATAAAGGAACTTACTCATCACTTCTCATGCACTAGTTTGAAACCTATATTCTACAAATATTTATGGATTAGATTTCATCCACTAGCTTGAAATCCATTTCCGACAAATGTTTTCATATTAGATTCATCTTCCTAAAAGGTACTGGTAAAACAATATCCAGTGGCATGAAGCTGTTTGATTCCATAGCATGCAAGGTCTTCTTAAATGAAGGCTGTTGTAGAACAAAAGCATACTGAGGGTATCAAGTGGCTCAGATCTCTATTTTAAGAAACTGACACACAGTGATATAGACATGGTATGCAGAATATGTTCATAGGTACTACCTGTTTATTAATCCATGAGGATCTTTTTAAGCCCAGACATGTATGCCCAAAAATTGAAAGCCCTTATATTATGAGCAGGAATAACCCACAAAAGCCCTGAGTGACTCACAAACTTTTAAAGAATGATTACATAGTCACTCTTCCCCATTATATAAACATTGTACTCAGGTCTATGTTATAACAGCAAATGATCAAAAGATCGATCACTGTTATATTGACCACAAAAGAATGAAAACAAAAAAGAGCGAACAGCCAGAACAGTGAATTTTTTCCTAGGGAAAAAAATTTGCTGTTCCCAAAAAATATAAAACCACACTAAATACTATTTTAAGTGGGGGGGGGGGCTTTGCCCCCCGCACCCCCCTACTTAAATATACCAACTCCGATATCACACTACAGTGCCAAAAATGACAAAGTGACAAAAGCGGCCAAGCTACTTCTTTCGCAGGGAAAGAATTTGCTTAAAAGCCGCTTCGTCATTTTGTGTTTTAGACATTTACAGTTCGATGAAGACACAGTCAACATAATGCATCTTCATTCTTCTTCAGGAACCCTTGTGCTCTATGTATGCAGTACATATGCAAGCAACCCCTCTAATCTGTACATGATTAAAGAAGGTAGTGCCGTTATAGTACCCACTGGTCCCAGAGGGTAATGTATGGCTCACCAGCCACATAGAGTGCAATGCTGCTGCTCTTCTCATTGCAGCAGTTGTCACTCACTTTCTTTTATGTTGCTCAGCAGGCAGTACTGAGCAATTTGGTCTCACTATCATTAAATTAAGTGCACTCACCTCCTCTTTTGCATGGTAGGAGAACCACGCTACCAAGGAAGTCCCTAAGTGCAGGCAAACTGTCCACTACAGCAAATGTTAGCCTAACCCCATACAGTGTTGCTGGTGTTCACGTGCCCAAGCAGCTGATACATCAGAATACTCATTAGCATAATATTGTAATCTCCCTGCATACACCATTATGCCTAATGACTATGACTTCTTTTGGAATCATAGTAAGACAGGACAGCATGGGACACTGCAGCAATCTGGACTGCTGTGTAAGAAACTTGGTAAAGCATACTTTTCTGTATTGTTCAGCACTGGGCTGTGCTGTGCTTTAGTGACAAACAACATGGTACAGGAGAGGTTTTACTGCTGGAGAAAGTGGAAAAGAATTTGACAAACAAATGTTTTACATGCCACTGTATATAATGCACAGAGGAGGGATGTACACTACTGTTATAGACCATTGTTTATAGATCCTGATCAGCAATGTGTCGGACACAGTGCATAAAGAGTTTGTACTTTTGTACATATTATGTCTATTAATGCTAGGTCTTACACAGATACTTCAGTTCCTACCACATAAGAACTGGCAACACCTAACCAGTTCCTTGAAGAATTTTTCTCTTCCTAACTCTGCAGCCCACACTTCCATATCTCAACAACTCCCTAAGTTTTGTACTAACGTGCATCCAAAAAATGACTTTCAGAATGATTAATCTCAGGACCACTGACAATGTATTGACAAAATGCCTCTAACAGTCTCCAGATCTTATTAGTTGTCATCCTGTTTTATTAAAATTGCAACAACTTCATTTGAAATCCCTGAAACACATTTTAGTCATGTAATCTCCCTAAGAACTTTTTCTAGTGTCTGTAGAATTGCCATAATAAGCAAAAGTCAGATCCAAAAATTTCTACTTCACAATCCACAACAGATTCCTTCCTACACCCATACTACATCCCCATAGGTAGATTCTAGAAAAAAATCATTAATTCCCAAATATGCAAACACATTCAAAATATAATGCCCTGTGTAGGTTTCATTCTAGATTTTTGACTGGCAGCAACATTTTAATCAGACAATTGTCACAGGGGGAATTTAATAAAGCCTACACACTTTTTTCCATGTAGGCATCACGCCATGCTGCAACACAGTCGCAATCATTTTTAGACTCAGTAAGTGCTGTTGAGTAGCTCGCATGAGGTTGCCAGCATGGAAACTTCTGTGGCATGCAAATCACCTCATAAGCAGGTGAATATCATGCAAATGAGGCAGACAGAGTGATCCAGCAAGCAAATAGGCAGCTCTGTGGACCCTGTGTCAGTGTCCGTAGTGTACACAGAAAAATTCTGTGTACAGGAATATAGACAAAGAGGCTGTAAAAATGTAGATAGCTGGACAGAAATGGCATACCATGTACAGATATGTGAGAAACTATTCTCTGTGTGTCTGACAAATTAAAGGAAATAAATTAAATTTATTTTTTTAATAATCTGAGCATGTGTTTGCATGACCTGTCGCAGTTGCAAACATGCTTTATTAAAAAATAAAAATAAAAAATGGAAAAAACAAAATTAATATTATGTGACAGAAATGTATTACAGGACCCTGCATGGAGTATCTGCAATGGTGGATTGGTGCTGCTGCTAACGTGGTAGGGCTTTGAAGCATGTAGTTTCCAGGCTGTGAGCACAGATCCCTATGCAAATGAGGTGGAGTTAATGAATAGCACAAAGGGGTAATCGTGTCCATATACCCCCTTCATGTTGGCAGAGAACCATGTTGTTGTTTACAGAGGAGGTAACTGACATCAGGGGAAGGTGTGTCCGATGACTTCTAAGCTTATTTCAGCCTGTTTGCGGGTGTGCCACTGTGCTGAGCATATCCTTGCAGGGGGGGTTGTGCACTCACTTCTAAGCTTTGTTTAGCTAAAGGAACCTTGTTTCAGTGTGCTTGCATGGCATGCTGCCATGCTGTGCATGGTAGTCTAGGGGAGTGTACACTGACTGCTAAGCTTTGTGTACCTGCAGGTCATGCTTTTTACATATTAATTAGTTTTGACCTCTGTTTAACTTAAACTAGGGCCATTAAATGATGTTAATGATATACTAGACAGGTGGAATGCATCATAGGTAGCCAATCACACAAGCAGCACCTGCAGTATAGCACTGTAAAGTATGCATACACCATACAATCTGAGTTTCCCCCATACTCTGCACCATTAGAGTACAGACTTTGGAATTTAGTCTGAGAGAATGCTAGGGGCTGCTGCAGCTCTGCTACATCTATATGTGCTAGATGCTGAAGTCAATACTGCTGCTGCTGCTGACAATAGGCCTAGACAGAGAAGGAGAAAAATGTTCAGGCCCAGGGTAACCCTCTAGGAGCTACATGAGCTGGAGATAAGAGTGCTACAGGGTGAACAGGGACATACTACAAGAACTCACTGAGCTCTGCTGCCCTCAACTCAGAGCCAGAGACAACAGAGGGGGAACACAGCCCAGTCCTGAATTACTCAGTTTTTACTGAGTTTTTGTGGTCCAAATGAAGGGGGTGCCACGATTCCTGAGTGGCACCCCTTCATTTCCGATTTCTTTGCTTTTGTTTTTTTTTATTTTTTTAATTTTCACGCTGTTGGAGTTGACATCATCACGTGCGCAATGACATCATCTCTGACAGCACTACCAGCCAGTCAGAATTGAGCTCAAGGAGCGCACGTCATCATTTCTAGCTGGCTGCGAGTAGGCGGGAAGTGCTTTGCTATTTGAAAGGAAGTGAACTTGCTGCCGAGAGTGCTGGCTTTGCTGCCGTTTTGGACAAAAATGAGCAAGGGACTTTGCTTTTGCTTATATGCTGGCTTTCATTTAATTGCTTTAGGGACTTGTTGCACAGCCATGCTGACATTGCCAAGAGAGGGACGTTGTTGCTGCTTATGGTTCCGATAAGGGTGTGTGTGTGTGTGTGTGTGTGTGTGTGTGTGTGTGTGTGTGTGTGTGTGTGTGTGTGTGTGTGTGTGTGTGTGTGTGTGTGTGTGTGTGTGTGTGTGTGTGAGGGGGTTTTGATGCTTTTAGCTGTCCCTTATTTTGAATGAAGGTCTTTATTTTTTCACATACTTCGATCAGTTTCTCATAAAGTTTGTGATGTTTTTGACAAATCAGTGAGGATTTCAATTGCTGTATAATAATGACAGACATTTGAGTTTTAAACTTATACCCTTCAAAAGGTATGCCAGTGTAAAGCCTGTTATTCTAGCAAGTTTTGAAGTATACTGATTTATTTAAAAATGTGTGTGTGTGTGTGTGTGTGTCTGTGTGTGCGTGTGTGCGTGTGTGTGTGTGTGTGTGTGTGTGTGTGTGTGTGTGTCTGTGTGTGTCTGTGTGTGTATGTCTGTATGTATTTGTGCGTATGTGTGAAGCGTGTTGAAGACTATTTCATTTGTCCTTGAGTTTGCAAATTGTCTCTGATTTTTTTTTTTTGCCTCGTATTTTGGTCTGTTCCTATTGAAGTGAGTGAGAACCACAGTTACTAAGTAATGGGCACATGAGTTTCAGACATAGTAGCCTTTAGGAAAAAAACACACTAATGAAAAATCTGTTATTTTAGCAAGTTTCTAATTATATAAAGACAATAGCTCTTCCTGATGTTGTCTTTCATCCACCATTATATTTTTGGTTTTCTCCTTGATATTTGAGCTACAAGGTTGAGGTGTGTGAGTGTGGGCATGGGGAAAGTTGCAGTGGACTACATACTGTATTCTGACAGTGTGGCACTTATTTATGTATTTATTCAGTCATTTGGATTGCAGTCAAATATCAGAGATCTACAGTCACAGTTGTACAAGTACTTAAAATTTGATTGCAATCAAATGTCTGAGATGTACAGTCAAAGTTGATCAAGTGCTTAAAATAAATTACTGTGGTCAGTTCTTACTAGTTTTATTTTAGTACATCTGATATCTGAGGTATAGCTAGTCAATAAATCTGGCTTAAATTGCTGGATTAAGGGGATGATTGTAGTTGAAGGTGATTGAAACTGTTATAATTTGTTAAAATTACGCAATTAGAATTATTCTGCCTTTGCAGAAGTAGTTTGTATTTGTGTGAAGCTAGCTGGGATAGTATCTATTTTTAACACAAGCAGATATTCTTATTTGGCACAATTAATAAAGTGGTTGTAGTTGTTGAGTACAGTGATTATCTCTTATGAAAATGACTGTGTGTGTGTCTGTGTAAAAATGTCCCCAATGTAATACACATGGTGGCTAGAGATATTTAAGCTCAAACCCTGTACCTTTGGCTCAGGGTAAAAAGAGCCTAAAGTCCCTAGCTACCACCATTTCTCAGCTTTGCTCAGATTTTTTTTTTCTGCTAAGAGTTGAGAGCTATGGTGACAACAGAATGTGTATTCCCCCATTACTGGCTTTGTTGTTTGTCCAGGTTTTTTTGTGCTAACTGTTCACAGCTATGGTGAGTGAGAAGTCAGCTATATTTACTATTTCCCCCGTTACTGGCTTTGTTGTTTGTCCAGGTTTTTTGTGCTAAGAGGCTGACAGCTATGGTGAGAAGTGAGAACTGAATTCACTAAATGGTAGCCATTAACTTTGTCTTCCTATTGCTTAACCTGCTGATTTAGCATAGTAGCATGTTGCACTGACTGTAGTGTATAGTGTTCTGGGTTCAAGACTTGCCAGTAACATGCATGGTGATAACACAACATTTTATTCTAGCAACTTTCCAAAATTATACAAGCAATATTTAAAATGTGTCCCTGGTTTTTGACCTTTTGCCCCCCCCCCAAAAAAAAAATCTGAAATTGAAAATAAGTGTGAGAAGCTGTGCAAGATGCCTATGGCTTACACTACTGTCATTCTGTTTATAGTTTGGGTGTGGAAGTAGACTTTTATGATTGAAATGTTCTGAATTGGGCAGTTTTGTAATTATTGTTTCATGCATTTTCTTTCATTGCCTACAGTACAGCCTGCTGGAAAATGTTTATTCAAACAATCAATTTAAAATGTGCTCTGTATAACAAGTATGCTGTATTATACAAGGAATATAACTTAATAAAGTCAGGAAGGTGTATCAAAGAAAAGAAGACCAGTATGTTTCTTGTTTTGTGTGCAAGGGGCCCATGATTTGAAAACAGCCCAAAGGTTATCTTTATCCACCACTGGCCAGATTAATTTTCTTTGGCTGTGGTGCAGGTTTCATTGCTGTTTCAATTAATGTGAGTTTCAAGGGCAGAGAAGTTTTAATGCCAAGTCTATTTTCATTGTGAGACAGTATTGCTTTGTTTATCAGATGTCTGTTAGTGTTTGTGCATTGATGTGCTGCAAAATGTAAAAATAAAATCCAAACAATCATTGTAGAAGTAAAGCAGTATGCACACATTAGTGTTTATGGTAAATGGGGCGAAATAGCCAGGCAATGGGACATTGGAATGGCTACAGGGGGATTCTGGTGCCATATTTTGGTTGTCTGATCTTCAGTTTATGTTTGAAAGTTGGTATCTGTTAAATAAAAAATCAGAATTCAATACACAGGAGGTTCAGATTCAAAAGTTTACTAGTGTACACCAGGAGGCAAAAAACCATACAAGTACAGAATTTTGTCTGACATGATGCAGGAAGTACAGAATATTTTATAGTGTTTACATTCAAGTTATGCCCACCTTACTGACGTGGTTAGTCACAAGGCATCTACATCACTTTTACTAACAGTATTCTATTCATCTAATAATGCTGATGCAGTACATTTAAAAAAAACTTTTCCTTTAGATACAATATGGCCTTGCTATCCAGCTGGCCAGTCATAATGTCTTTCTGTAAAGTTACTTCTTAAAGGTCTCATATCAGTTCGAATACAATAGCAGATTCAGACTTTAAATTCACCTCTTTGTTCACTGTTTCACTTTCCCACCAGCTGTGTTTTTATCTTTCAGGGACAAGTTACTACATCAGGAAAGGAAGATTTAATTATTTACAAGGACACGTTATCTTATCAGGAAGGAGCGGAAGATTTACACATTTTAATTTCCTGACCCAGCAGATAATCACTTATGAAAAGCATAACATTAAGCTTTCTGAGCTGGCAGCTGCCAGGGTCAGGGGTCAAAGCACACTGCAGTTTCAGAAGCTACTTGCATTTACACATGAATTTTATCCCTTCTGTTATATGATTAATAGAATAAAATGCATTATAAACTACCTTGCTTTTAAACTAGCATTTCACATATATTTAAATACATATTTTTCTAACATTTTCCCCTATTAATACTTTTTATTCTATTTTGAAGTATGCATAGTGTCATTTCATCTCCTAGCCTTTCCACTCAGGATTTTCAGCTAGGTGAGTCATTTAATCTATACTTCAGAAAAAGTCATCTGAAATCAATCTTTCAATTTCAATATCTTGGTAGAAAGTTTCAGTAACAGATACATCAACAAAATCTTTGATTAATCTTTTCATGCAGGGAATTCCACAGCAAACACATGCTCCTATTAGGAGTATACCCACACAAATAGCAATTAGAATGTTCATTAGGATGGAACCCCACCCCCCAAACAGATTCTGGAAGAAGTCCGTCAGTGGGTTTGGGCCTGGTTCAGTCATGGCTGATACTTGCTGAATTACCTCTAGGTGATTATTTATCTCGTGGCGATTGTCAGGGATGAAAGCACAGCATTCTTCTTTGATAAGTGCACACGTACCACCTCTCGCCGCTAGGGTGAAGTCAAGAGCCATCCGATTTTGTAGCACAACAGTTCTCATTGCATTCAGTTCATCAGTCACCAATTCTAGGGCAGAAAAAGTTGCATTACTCATTACTTCGAGAAGTTTCGACAACTTCCTCAGCTCCCAGATCGATTTGACTGCTCCATAGGCTGGTAGTATTCCTGCCCAGGATATAACACTGTCACCCAAGTCCATATGAGTCAATTCACTTTTGTCTTTTACTGAATTATGGTCTTTCCAACCAGCTTCGATCTTCCCAACTGGATTCACAGGTTTCTTAACTGGACCTTCAGATTTTCGAGCTATTTCCCTTATGTTTCGTATCTTACCCAAAGGTAATTCTGCAGTATGTCTTATTGCTGGAACCAGATAACCCAAAAAACAACTGCCGGACCAATTCTCAGGTAACCATTTATATGCCTTTTTCCCACAAATAAAATAGCAGTTTTCTACTTTAGTACTAATACGCATCAGCCCTGCATGAAACATTTTTTGATCTATAACTGACAATTGTTTAAACAAAACAGGGTTTTGTTGTACTTCATTCAATGTTGTTTTCATTGTGCTCAAATATGAATCATAGTTAGTATTACAAACAGTACCTCCACTTTTAACTTTAATGTAACACTTGTAGGATATCGTAATATTACAATTACTCCATCCTACTTGGAGGGTATTGTTTTTAAAAAAACACACAATTCCCTTTTGTGTAACAGGTAAAAATAAAGCTATTTTGTCCTGTGATCTCACAGTTCCTGTGTCGAAAAGTAAATTCTCCCAAGTCTCATTTATCCCCAAAGGGACAGCGGACATTATCAGTCCTCCATATGCTGTTGGTATAGCTGTACAAACCCAGCAATTTGAAATGTTCATAGTCTCTGCATACACACGTTTCATGGCCAGGTATGAGTTAAAATTTGGATGCCAGTCTATAGACATTTCATCACGCCTTCCCACTTTCACTTGTGTGGTTGTGTGTAGGATGAACCACAGCAAGAGAAAAATTGTCACAATTACAGTTAATAAATGTACACACAACAAAATGATTATGCAACATCTCTGGGGTTGATCTAAACTTCAATTAGCTTTGCTTTTGGCCATCTCGGTCTGGTTGTGTATCAGTCTCAAAGTTTTTATCAAGTTGAAAATTCTTTACCGGTTTACAATGCGTCAAATGAACCCAGGACGTCCTCTCGGCCACCCTAACTGCAGTAGGCGTTGCCAACAAAACCTGGTACGGACCTTCCCACTTTGGACTCACCCAGTTTTTCCTTTTCGTCACTTTCAGCCAGACCCATGACCCTGGGGCCAAGACTGCTTCCACCGGTCTGGTCTGTTCCTTATCTGAAAAAGAGTTAAACTGCAAAACAGATTTATTCCTTAACAATTTTTTCATATATTCTGCTAACGAACTGTCAGCCTCTTGCTCTGCAGGCATGAGAGCTTTCCACTGAGGCACATAATATGCTCTCCCAAAAACCATTTCAAAGGGAGTCAAACCCTTTACATTTGGAACCGTTCTCATACTCAGCAGTGCTAAAGGCAGACAGTATATCCAATTCTTTTGGGTCTCCTCTACTAGCTTCCTAAGTTTACTTTTAGGGTACCATTGTACCTTTCCACCAGTCCTGCTGACTGTGGGTGGTAGGCACAATGGTTCTTTAAGGAGATACCAAAAAATCTCCCAAGCTGGTGAATTGTCTGATTCACAAAATGTGTGCCATTGTCACTATAAATCCTCTCCGGAATGCCAAATCTAGGGATTACTTCTTTTATCAGGGCTTTGCCACTGTTGCTGCATCCGGGTTTTGGTTGGAAAAGCTTCTACCCATTTAGAAAACATGTCTACAATAACTAAACAAAACTTCTTCCCTTCACATTTATTCAATTCTATGAAATCCATACAAATAGTATGGAACGGGTATGGTGGTATAGGAAAACTTCCTTGCTTGGTTTTAAATGCTCCTTGTGCATGGTGCTTGTTACAAGTATGACAAGCTGCACAAAATTTTTTTGTGTAGTTTGTGTATCCGTATGTTTGGAATATTCGATTTACTAACTGTACCATCCCCCCTGTTGAGACATGGCACTGCCCATGGCTCAACAAAGCTGCATATCTAAATAAATTAGACGGCAATATCGGTTTTCTTTCTTTGGAAATGTACAGTCCATTCTCAAGAATTGCACCTCGTTTTACCCATTTTGTTTTTCTGCTTTTGTAGTAAGCGTCTGCATTGTTTTAACATGTCTAAATCTAAAATCTCAGAGGGTTGTAATTCCTCATTTAAAAGTAAAGTTTCTGAGTCTGAGGCTGCTTGCTTTGCAGCTGCATCAGCTCATGCATTACCTTTGAAATCTTATCCTGTTGTTTTGTATGAGCTACACATTTACAAATAGCTACTTTGGTAGGTAACTGAATAGATTCTAATAGCTCCAAAATAAATTGCATGATTAATAGGTTTTCCACTGGATGTAATCATTCCTCTATTTTTCCATTGTTGTGCAAATACATGTACTGTAGAAAAGCATACTGACTGTCAGTATATATGTTTACACACTTGTTTTTTGCTAAAGTACATGCTCTGGTCAAAGCTATCAACTCTGCTGCTTGTGCAAATAAGTTGTGTGGTAAGGATTGAGCTTCTAAAATTTCAGTGTCTGTAACTACTGCATATCCCACCAGATTCTTCCCTGTAGGACCCCTTCTGCATGAGCCGTCCACGTAATATGTCACCTCAGCATTATCCAAGGGCATATCTGTAAGATCTTGTCTAGGTAAAGCTAACTGTTCAATTTCCTGCAGGCAGCTGTGTGGTGTGCCCTCCACAGGAGTTGGAAGTAATGTTGATGGATTCAATGTCGTACATCGTTCAATTGTCATATGAGGTTGGCTCAGCAGTATAGTCATACATGAAAGATGTCTAGCAGGAGAAAGGTATGCCATTTTCTCTTGTAGTAAAATTATTACAACTGCATGAGGCACTCTCAATGTGAGAGGGTGAAATAACACCACTGAGGCCGAAGCCTGTACTGCCATTGCGGCTGCAACTACTGCTTGTACACAGTGAGGCAAAGATCACGCCACTGGGTCTAACTGTGATGAATAGTAAGCTATGGGGCATTGCTTGTCCCCATGTTGTTGCGTCAATACTGACGTCATGTACCCTTGCTTACAATCTATGGTCTGAAAAAAACATTTGTGATAATTTGGAAGTCCTAAAACTAATGAAGAAGCTATCAACTGCTTCAACCTGCAGAAAGCCGTTTCTGCTTCTGTTGTCCATTGTAAAATATCTTGTGCTGCCATTGGTGTCTTATGTATCAAATCAGTCAGTGGAGCAGATTCCAAAGCATAATTTGGTATCCAGCTCCGACAAAAATTAGTTGTACCTAAGAAAGACATCATTTCTTTCTTGGTTGTTGGTCTGGGTGCTTGCAAAATTGCTGTTTTTCTTTCCTCATCTAGTATTCTACCTTCATTGGATATTACATATCCCAAGTATCTAACTTGTTTTCTCCAAAGTTGTAACTTACTTTTGTTTACTTTGTGTCCTTGTATTGCTAAAAATTTCAATAATACTACAGTATCCTCCCTGCACTGCTGCTGTGTGGGGGCGGCTAGCAAGATGTCATCTACATAAAGTAGAATTTGACTACCTCCCGGTGGGGTAAATCCTGCCAGGTTGCTAGCCATTTCTTGTGCAAAAATTGTTGGGATCTCACAATATCCCTGTGGTAGTCGAGTATATGTATACCTTTTACCCTGAAATGTAAATGCAAACCAATACTGACTATCAGGATGTATAGGTATTGAAAAGAAAGCATTGCTAATATCTACCACAGAGAAATACTTCTGTTGCAGTTCTAAATCATTTAACAAGGTATGTGGGTCTGGCACCGTAGGTGCTCTATAGGGTTGCCACCTTTTCAAATGGCCAAAGTGGGACATTTTCGGGACACACATCAGATTTTACAGGCCGACACATACCCACGGTCAGTACAAAGGATAGAACTTAACTTTTTTTCCTAAATAAAAGCTTATTCTTGTAGCAGTGTAGTTGCTTATTATGTTTCTTGTAACATTTAGGTATTTTAGATACAGATATAACTATTTTATGCAACTATTACATAAAATATGGGACATAATTATGTCCTACAATCTCAGGACATTTGCCCTTTTTAATATTTTTTGTCAGGACACAACTGCCCAAAGAGGGACTGTCCCTCCCAAAGTGGGACAGGTGGTAACCCTAGTGCTCTAGGTATTACTGCATTATTTACAGCTTGTAAATCTTGTACCATCCGCCATTCCCCGTTTGCTTTTTTAACAGGAAATAGGGGTGTATTACATGGTGAATCAGGAGATTCTACCAGCACTCCTTCTTTGAGTAATGCTGCTATTATAAGCTTAATTCCTATTTCTGCATCCTTTCTCAAAGGGTATTGTCTTTTCTGTGGTCTAAAAGCTGACTTTGGGGTAATTGTAACTGTTCCTGCTGTTCGAATAAGTCCTACATCTGACTTGCCTGTTGACCACAGAGTTGTTGGAATTTCACACAAGGCCTTTTCTTCTTCTTCTAATAAAAATGCTAATCAGCTGTCCTCGCTAGATTGCAAGTGTACAGCTGGATGTGTCTGTGTCAACCAATTCAGTTTTTGTTTTTGTATCCCTTGTCCTGACAGTTCTAAATCAGTCTGTTTCTCCCATCTTGTTACTTTTTCTCCTAAGTCTGCCCATTTAACACTTTTGTTCTTTGTCAGGCTGACATGTGGCAACCAATTTGATCTATACAATGCAAGGAATTCTTGAGGTAATGAACAGCTAATTAAACTGTTCCCCTCAGTATCCCAGTACAAAGTACGCAAAACCAATCTAGTTGCACGATTTCTAAACAGTTTTTGCTCATACTCTCTATCAGGTCCTGGTGTGGTACAGTAATATAGAGTACAGTGTAACAAATGCTGTTGATCAGTGTCAAGGGAGGGGCTTTACTGATGGCTACGTTCATCAGCTCCTCGGTCACTGCCCCTGGACCAGTCGTGACTAGGTCCTGGCTGTACCAATAAAAGGTTTCACCCTCCGATCGCACTACAAAGGTATCCATTTGTCTCTGTGCCTCCATACCTTGTACAGTTGGAACTACTGCTATGCCAAATATCTGCATAAGGTCCCTGCCCAATAGGTTTACTGGACACTTTGCAGAAACAACTATTTTACTTCTCTGGGTCATACCTGAAACAGGGTCAGTTATTGCTATATCATGGGAGAGTGGCTCCCTGTATAGCTGTCCGTTTGCTGCTTTTACTAGTATATAATCAGGTGATTCTGAATGTTCTGGTAACTTGGAGGGGTGTATCAAAGTCCGTGATGCTCCTGAGTCACACAGGAATTTGACTTCCCTTCCCTCCACCAGAAGTGTCACTTCCGGTTTTGTATCTGCTAGGTAGAGCTCCAGGCTCAACAATGCTAAATCTAAAATTTCATTTCCATTTTCGTCTAAGTCGATTTGTACTTCCTCTACTCCTTCTACTACATTGGCATTTGTCTTTTCTATTCTAGCTGTTACTGGTGATTCCTAACTTTCATATGATGTATCCTCACTATCATATAGTCAGTCCTCATCCCCTTTATCTTCCGTCATTGCTTTCTTATTTTATTTACAGTCCCTAGCTAGATGCCCTTTCTTTCCGCACTTGAAGCATTCACCTCTCTTTTTCCTCTCTTCAAAATCTTCTGATCGTTTGTCAGACTGCTTGTTTCCCTGGGCATTCTTCTTCTTGCCCTTTTTACCTGACTGCAATACAAATACTTCAGCTCCGTCTTCAGCAGTGAAGACTTGCGCCTTCTTTTTCTTTTTACTATTAAAATGTCTCTCAGCATGTCTAGCGTATTCGAGTAAGGCTTGTAGCCTCCCTGTTCGATGATCTATCATATGCTTCGTAATGAAGTTACTAATAGGTGCAATGCAACCTTTCAAAAATGCATTTTTTAATTGTTGTTCATACGGGAATCAGTTGTTTGGTTCTCAGGAACCGACATACCGCTATGATTATTAAAGCATTCTAATAATCTAGCATAATATCCATCTATTGTCTCATTTTCCTGTTGTATGCATTGATTAATGCAAGTCCAGTCTGCTCTAGGTTTCCATTTCTCAGAGATTCTGTCTGTCAGACCTTTCACTCTGTTGTCTAACTCTGTGTCACTATGTGGGAGTGGCCTAAGTTCTGCATTACGAGGATTCCAGGTGCCACAAATCATGTGCCAATCTGGACCTATAATTTGTCTTACTACTTTTCTACTTCTTCCCCATTCAAGTGGTAACTTAACCTCATGCCTTGTAAATCTTCTAAAAATTTCGTAAAATTAACTTTCGGATGGGGGATTCCCTCAGTAGCCTTCCGGATATCTTCCGGTGTCCATGGTCTATATACTAAGAGTGTTGGATCCTGCCCTTCCTGTCCTGCCTGAGGATTTGGAACTTCTATAAGTGGGCATATTTCTTCCTCACTCTCATCCTGTAGATTTCTCTCTATTTGGTATGATTCTGTGTCCCTATGAGTTTTACGTGTTCGAGACCTAGTCTCAATAGGATCTCTAACAAATGGTTGTGGTCTTATTGAAACTTCAGGATAACGCGGAGGCGGACCAGCCTGTCCACTCGCTTCATATCCTGAAAAGGGTAAGGGAGGGGGTAAGGGAGGAGGAGGAGGAGCTGTAGCTATTACCAAGTTATTATCCTCTTTGTCTAAAAATAATGTTTTATATGTATTATATGTTTAAAAATAATGTGGGGCGGATCTCGCGAGGTTTTAGTGCACTGATTACCCATGTCAAAGAAAAATGTTATGTAACCCTTTTTTATCACGTGATGTCAATTTCTTAGTTCCTGTTTACAGTTTATCTAGAATAACTGTCTACCTTATTCTGTTACCCTGATCTATGACCAAATATACAGTACTTCCTTTTGTCCCTGATCTGCAAAACAAATCTTGACAATAATATACTATAACCTAGTCCCTGATCTAAAACAGAAAAAAGGCAAATTCTTCCTACCTGAGCCTCCTGGTTTTGAACTGGCCAATGTCCGCTCTTCGGCCACAGATCAGAAAGTGGCCAGTCTCTTTAAATGACAATTCAGTCGGAGGTCTTTTCACCCAAGAAGAACCATTTTGGTAACTTCTCCTGCGCAGTATTCGACCACCGATACACTCTGATCTGCAGCTTACCAAGGGAATTCCATCTCGAAAGGACCAAACTGTTAAATAAAAAATCAGAATTCAATACACAGGAGGTTCAGATTCAAAAGTTTACTAGTGTACACCAGGAGGCAAAAAACCATACAAGTACAGAATTTTGTCTGACATGATGCAGGAAGTACAGAATATTTTATAGTGTTTACATTCAAGTTATGCCCACCTTACTGACGTGGTTAGTCACAAGGCATCTACATCACTTTTACTAACAGTATTCTATTCATCTAATAATGCTGATGCAGTACATTTAAAAAAAAAACTTTTCTTTTAGATACAATACGGCCTTGCTATCCAGCTGGCCAGTCATAATGTCTTTCTGTAAAGTTACTTCTTAAAGGTCTCATATCAGTTCGAATACAATAGCAGATTCAGACTTTAAATTCACCTCTTTGTTCACTGTTTCACTTTCCCACCAGCTGTGTTTTTATCTTTCAGGGACAAGTTACTACATCAGGAAAGGAAGATTTAATTATTTACAAGGACCCGTTATCTTATCAGGAAGGAGCGGAAGATTTACACATTTTAATTTCCTGACCCAGCAGATAATCACTTATGAAAAGCATAACATTAAGCTTGCTGAGCTGGCAGCTGCCAGGGTCAGGGGTCAAAGCACACTGCAGTTTCAGAAGCTGCTTGCATTTACACATGAATTTTATCCCTTCTGTTATATGATTAATAGAATAAAATGCATTATAAACTACCTTGCTTTTAAACTAGCATTTCACATATATTTAAATACATATTTTTCTAACAGTATCCCACAATTCCATTGGAGTGTGTGGGGTTACATTATTATGTATGCAAATTAGATGTTAATCAGGGTACAGATTTGTACCTATTTTTCATGGC
Organism: Protopterus annectens; assembly: GCF_019279795.1. Lineage (NCBI taxonomy): Eukaryota > Metazoa > Chordata > Ceratodontiformes > Protopteridae > Protopterus > Protopterus annectens. Next base: position 927,780,073 of record NC_056732.1, read on the forward strand.
CCTTGTCCAGATTTTTGATGTTTCCGGGTTGAGAGGTATGCATCCCAGTGAAAGCAAAGGTATGTGTAGCCCTTAGGATACTAGCTACAGGGACTTTCCAAAGACCAACTGGGGACATGATGGGGTCTTACAGGCATCTGTTTCCAGGGTAGTCAACCACTTCCAGGATGCCATACTATCACATGCCAGTGAGCACATTTATTTTCCTCTCAACCCTGAGGCGAGGGCCAGCAATATGCAACACTTCTACTGTGTAGCACACTACCCTGAGGTACTGGGTGCCATAGATTGCACTCATGTGCACATCACATCACCATGTGTGAGGAGGGTAGAATCTATATCAACTGCAAGGGGTACCACTCCATCAACTGCCAGGTCATGCACAATGCCCATGACATTATCATGAATGTGTGTGCTGGCAGCCCTGACAGTTATCATGACTCCCATATCTGGCATGCATCAAGTACCAGATATATGATAGGGGGGACAACCCATACAGCCATTTACTGGGGGATGCTGGCTATGCACTGGAACCATGGATGATGACACCCATCAGAAATGCACACACACCCATAATGAGGCACATGGAAAACTATGAACATCACAGAGCATGTTTTTGGGCTTCTGAAATCATGGTTTCAGTGCCTCGATATATCTGGTGGAGCCCTGCAGTACTTTTCAGCCACATGTCACATATGTTTCCAGTATGTGCCATGCTACACAATATGATCCTGCAGAAACAGCTGCAGCAGGATCAGCAAAGGGAAAGGATATACAGCCCCTCCCCAGTGCCTATCTCACCATAGCCACATTCACAGGAGGACTCTGAGAAGGAACCTCCTGATGATGTCCCTGTAGGCAGATGTAGGCATGCCCAGTACGCCCTGGCTTTGGCTAAGAGACAATGCATAGCACATTCACTGACAACCTGGGGTCCTAGGGACTGATACCTTAATCCTACTCACATACATATTGTAAAATTGTTGATGCCAGACAACCCACCCAACCTGTACCTATCCATGTATTGGCTGTGTACTGTTTGCATCACACAAAGTCAGGCCTGGACTACAGTTCTGTCAACTGCTGCATTCGCAATTTAAGTCTCTAACCTACACACTACTTGTGAGGATTACTATAATATGGTATCGTATGTATGGATCTTCTGCATTTCTGCAAGGAAATATAGTGGGCTATGTAGACAGAAGTAACATCCACATGAGACTGCAGATACCCAGTCCAATAGTGTGTTCCCTAATAATCACTAGGTCTCATGGTGTGAATATTCACTACATCAGTCAAGGGAGTTGTTAAACAGTGAGGTCAAGTGATATTTGTACTACTGTCTATCCCAGCATATCATGTGCTGTTGTTCCCCCCAACACAGCAGTGTTCCCATATAACTGCTTTAACAATAATTCAGCAATGGTATATGAGCAGATGAGGCAATCTTAGGGTTTTAACATAGAACTCAATCACACATTGTATGTCACATGTAATGTACAATCAACAATGTAAATATTTATGCTGTTGATTGTATGATGAATGACTCCACTCTGGCAGCCTGTGTGGCTCAGTGGACTAGGGAAGTTGGCATGGGTGATGGTGTTAATGCTTCAAATCTGGAAGAAAACACATCTTTTGCATGTCAGGTTTTATTGTGTTGGTATGTTCACAGACTGTCAGTCTGTTTGTGATATAACATTATGAACCTCAGTCACATATTAAGTACAGCAGACAGCTGAGGAATGCAGTGGACATTTTGAGTGATGTGCAGTACTGCGGAAAACAGGAAAAGATGTCAGTGTCTGTAACATACCTCTCAACCTCTTAACGCAAGAAATCTGTTCAAAGCCTGACAAAATGGGGGTACAAAGGCCCACAAATAAGGACATATATCAAATACTGCTTTCATAAACTTAAACAGTTGCTAAAATAGGGTTTGTGTCAACAGACATTTTTCTGAAGAATTTGAAGTTAGACACTCAAATGTATGTCACTATTTAGTGACTTAAATCCTAAGTTCATCAAAGTGATTTACCACAAAACCACAAATTTTATGAGGAACAGACCAAAACTATGAGCCAAAACTCTGGACATTCTGTGAAGTGCTGTACAGTTGAGAGGTATAGTCTGTAACAAACAAAATCCCAGACTAGAGTACAGGTAGGTGTGGCCTGGAGTCACTTTATAAGTACTAACAGTCACACTGGGCACGCCCAAACAGTTAAAATGAGTGCAATTCTGTTGCCTCATCATCAGATTAATCTGTTATATATAAATATGTCTATACATACAGACATCTATGTATACATATCCATCTGTCACTATCTCTTTCTCACATACATCGTATATCTATTGCTATATAGTATCAAATAGATATATACCGATATATATATATATATATATATATATATATATATATATATATATATATATATATATATATATATATCACAATGATACATATACTCTCCCCATATATCTACATAACACATATACATATCATGCACACACAGACCTACATTTATATATACATCCCTGTTAATTACATAAATATATGTGTGGATGTCTGTATTGTCCAACATACCCTAATAATGGTGAATAAATCTGCACAATCACACATCCATACTGTTGTTCAAAGGATCCAAACTAAGGGTGCAACAGTACATAATCCAATTACCTACCTGCTGGATGTCACCAAGTAGATAGACGCAGGTGAGCAGGTGGTGTACTGCATAACATTGTCAATGCATGCATGGACAGGGCACATTGTTCCTGCCCACGGGATTGCCTATCTGACTGCAAGCAGCCACATATGACCATATTGGTAAATATACAAACATAGCTAGGATAATAACAGTTACCTTATTGCTAGGATACTAGATGCAGATAACAGTACAAAAGCAATATCACTCTACAGACCACAGATGCTATTCAATACAAGCTTAGTTTGTGTAATGCACAAGTACTGTGCCTGCAATCACATATACAATAGACTCAAACTGTGGCACGTGCAATAAGTACTGTGATCTATAGTGAATAAGACTAGCTAGGTAGGAGTTCTAAACTCCCTCCAGGCAACTTGGTGTGTGTGTGAGTGTGTGTGTGTGTGTGTGTGTGTGTGTGTGTGTGTGTGTGTGTGTGTGTGTGTGTGTGTGTGTGTGTGTGTGTGTGTGTGTGTGTGTGTGTGTGTGTGTGTGTGTATCCACCTGCAAAACAAGTGCTATAACCTCATGAGCTATCCTGCTGCAATAGTTATGCACGTTTTGGCCCTGTAACTTGCTGTTGGCTTCCACACCCCCCTGTTCCACAAGGCCTGATGATATCATCCACCTTAAGACTACCAGCTGACAGTGTAGTATCCAGATTTAAGCCGTGTTGTGTGCGATAAATACTGTGATCTATAGTGCGTAAGACTAGATAAGTAAGGATTCTTCTCTCACTCCTGGCTACATGGTGTTCATGGGTGCATGTGTGTGTGTGTGTGTATCTTTCTGCAAAACAAGTGCCATGCTCTCATAGGCTATCTACCTGTAATGCACTTTTTGGCTCTGTAACTTACTGCTGGCTTCCAAACTGCCCTCTTCTACAAGGTCTGATTATTAGGTTCATAGGTTCATACTAGGCTATCTGCCCTAGGGCATTTATAAGCCTAGCCAGAGTGTGTTTGGCTTTCGCCACCCATTTTAAATTAATTTTGCTATGCCCTTTTTCGAGGTTAGTATATTGTGCCTCTGTCTAACAGTGGCACAGAAGTGATACCCGGGGTAAACCTACAATCTCCCATCCACTCACCAAGATTCCTCTTGAAGAGAGTCAATGAGGGACTCTGCCTAACCTGGACTGGGATTTTATTCCAAAGTGAAGGGAGCCTCTGGGTTATGAATCTGTCCCTCCAGCATGTCCTATTTATTTCACTGCTGAGGTTCAAGTCTCTCGAGTGCGTAGCTCGATGGGATTTGGATTTTCTGAGGTGCAGCATGTCCATTAATTCCGGGTTGAACATGGCTTTATACATCAGGCACAGATCGCCTCTGAGCAGGTGGTATGCCACTGAGTAGAGCTGGAGTTTCTTTAACCGAGCAGCATATGGCATCTGTTTGAGCCCATTGATCCTCTTGGTGAGGTACTTTTGGGGTCTTTCCAGTTGCTGCAGGTGTCTGGTAAGGTACATCCCAAAAGGGGCATTGTACTCAATTATGGGCCTGATGAGGGATGAGTAAAGAGGCACGATGACCTCCCCTGATCTAGATGTGAATCCCTTCATGATTAGGGGGGGCTATATAAACTGTTTTTCTAACCACTTTGGCCACGTGGTTGACAAATGAGAGATTGCTATCAACTTGGGTCCCCAGGTCCCTAATTACTTCTTCTGTACTTAATGGATTACCACCTATGTAGTAATTTGTGGGCACTTTGTTTTTGCCAAAGGGGATGACTATACACTTTTTGGTGTTTAGCTTGAGGCCATGGCTCTGGTACCAGTTGTCTGTTTCTATGAGGCCTTTTTGGAGGATGCTTGTGTCGGCTGGAGAGTCGATTATGGTGCCCAGTTTGCAGTCATCTGCGAACTTGGTCAGCCACAGTCCTTCCATGTTGGCCTGTACCTCCGAGAAATATATACCGAACAAGAGAGGTCCCAGGACTGAGCCTTGTCGGATGCAACTTGTAACTGGTTTGGAGTCTGACATGGCTCCAGCAATTCTAACCATGTGGGTTCTGTCCTTGAGCCAGTTTGCAACCCATCTAGTGACATAGGGGTTTATATTTAAGCTGGTGAGCTTATCTATAATGCCCGAGTGGGGTATTGTATCGAAGGCTTTTGTGAGGTCCAGATAGGATGTGTGGACCACCTTCCCCTCTTCAATGGCCTTGGTGACTGTTTCAAAGAAATCAACCAGGTTTAAGAGGCAGGATCTGCCCTTAACAAAGCTGAACTGGGTAGGATCCAGTGTCTGTAGGTAGGTCCCCAATAGCTTTATTTATGAGTTCCATGATGATCCTTTCCATAGCTTTGCAGACCAAGCTAGTCAGGCTTATGGGGCAATAGTTTCCAGGATCCGTTGAGGCACCACCTTTGTGGAGAGGGACCACTGTTGCTGTATGCCACTCTTTGGGTACATATCCTGTAGTAAGGCTGAGATTGAACAGTAGTTTTATGTTTGGGTTTAGCTCTTCTTGAAGTTCATGTAGGATGCAGACCGGGACACTGTCTGGTCCCATTGATGCTGTGTTTTTTGCTTTGGAGAGGGCAGCTCTTACCTGAGCATCTGAGATGTCAGGGGGGCAGCACTCTGCTGGGATAGATATTTGCCCTTTGGTGGGGAGGGAAGTTTGCGCTGAACCTGTCAGCTAGGATGTTGGCAATGTCTGTGGGTTTGGTGTATTTTTTGTCATTTTGGACTAATTATGAGCATATCTAGAAATTCCCACCCAGGTTCCTAACATAACTAAAGAAAGCCTTGTGATTATCCTTAGTGTCCTGTGCAATTTTTCTCTCGAGGCTGGCCTTAGACGATTTTATGAGTGCCCGTAGTTTTTTGCTAATACTGATCAGAGATGCCTTCCCTTTTAAGGATTTTGCTCTATCATAGAGTAGCTTCCTCCTTCTATTGTATAGTTTGTTTATGGCTGGGGTCCACCAGAGAGGACATCTGCCTTTGGAGGATTGGGTCTTGGTTTTATTTGGGATTGCATGATCCATGCATTCCTGAAGGTGTTCATAGAATGCGTTTATAAAGGATTCTGCGGTCTGGGCCGTATTTTCCACAGGCCCGGGGGCTTTGAAGGATTCCACCTCGGTTTTGAGGAGTGTGAAATTTGCTTTAGAAGTTTTCACTGTGGTTTTCAGGGCAGGGGGTAGAGTCGGGATGTGAATATCCAGTGAGATTAGTTTATGGTCTGATCTTACCAGTGAGGGATACACTTCTGGTCTGGTGCATAGAGTCCCCATGTTGGTGATGATCAGGTCCAGTATGTTTTCCCCTCTTGTGGGAGTGGTAACAAGTTGTTCCATAGCATTTGAGTTTATAAATTCTAGGAACCTTTGGGCTGGGGTGTTGGAGCTAGAGTAATGCTCCCAGTCTATGTTTGGGTAGTTGAAGTCACCCAATATAATGGTGTTTGGAGAAACCTTCATATTTTCCAATGTTCTCAGGAAGGCCAAGTGGGGTTACTGGGTTTGGGAGGGTGGTCTGTAGCAGGCTATAAACTGGAAGGCAGTTTTACCCACTGTTAGTTGCACATGGATAATCTCTGATGCTTCATGCTGTGCCACCAACCTGGAGGTGTGGGTATCTTTGACGAATATTGATACTCCCCCTCCTTTTGTGGTTCAGTCCAAGTTTTTGGGGCCGAAAAGCATGGTATTAGGTATAACCTGGTAGTGCTGGAGTTCTCTTGGGAGCCTTGAACCAGGTTTCTGTTACTGCACAGATATCGATGTTCTCCTTGCTAAGGAGAGTTTCGAGTGCGTGCATCTTGAGGTTTAGACTTCTGGTGTTGAGTAGCATTACTCTTAGTTTCTTATCCATGTCATCCACCTTAAGACTACCAGCTGACAGTGCAGCATCCAGACTTAAACCATGGTGCGTGCAATAAATGTTGTGATATATAGTGTGTAAGACTAGATAAGTAGGGTTGTAATCTCACTCAGAGCTACTTTGTGTGAGTGTGTGTCCTGATGGCATAAATATGGTCATCTTGGTAACATAAAACTAGGTAGGGTTTTGCAGTACTTTATTTGTAGCGTGGGATGTGGCCTCCAAAGGACTGATCACAACAAGGTCTGCTGATGTCATCAAGCATAATATTTCCTAAACTGATAGTACTAGCAGACATGAAGTGTGTTGCGTGCATCACTTACTGTGATCTGTAGTGTATACCATTACATAGGTAAGTGTTCTTATCTACATACAGCCAACTTGCACTATGTATGTGTCTTGGCATGTCCTGTACACAGGGATTAGAAGTGGTGCTATCCTCAGTATAGCCATGGTTGTGAGTGAGCCTGTTAGAGCATTTTACATGATGTTATGGAACCTTAGGATGTTTGAACTTCACTGGCACAATGGCCATGCAGCCCTCACAATCACAGACATCTTTATAATCATAGTTTTAGGATCAGTACATGTTGCCCCAGTCCAAGAGGGACACAGGCAGACGTCCTGTGTTGAGATAATGGTTGCCCAGCCAATCATATAGATTATATGTGGTGAGGTGCACTGACGTGCTCTGTGTGCCATTAGACAGGGTACTGTTTCAAGGGTGTGTTTAAGTCTGCTAGACAAATCTCTCCCACAAACATGTCGTACTAATGTCACATATGAGGTTAGTGTCCATACAATGGGTTAACCATCTACTATGCCTCCTACAGATATGCAGCATATGCAATCAAGAAGGGCCACACATTGCCCCCTATGCAAGGCAAAGATCACCTCTGGGTAGTCTATATACCACAGGTGACAATGACATTCATTGCAGACTATCCCCATTGAACAAATACTGAAGACATGAAGTGACTTTGTGAGGGACAATACTGTTGTGTGCAATTGCCAGTACTGCTTGGAAAGGTACATCACAAAATGCCCATTGCACGCAGATATTGGCGTGTTGAAGGAAGAGTACTTGGACATTATGAGTATGTCACTTACAGGTCACTGTGGCCTCAACTATGCCATATGATTCCTGCCATACTACTGTAGAAACATGGTGATGTGAGACACATTTGGTGTAAACCTGTGTGACCAGGTCTGTGCGCCCAGTTTGTTCACCCCTGAATATGTACATCACATATTCCGACTGATGTGCTACTTACCAGGTACATAGTTCTAACTGATGGAACTGATACTACATATATATTTGCATGGAGATTATGGCCATCACTTTTTCAACAGGCATATGTTCGCAATACCTTCTTGCAGGATAGTGACATACCACAGAGACTCTATGAGTGCTCACAGTTTGTAGGCATCAATTAACATTGTTAGCCACAGTCAGGTGTTACTTTAGTGTGTTGTGGTTTAATGGATACCATAAAGTAGAGGACCCAGGACTGTGCTCTGTTGAGCAGAGCTGCTGATAGATCAGCTATTGGAGGTGGATGTCCATATGTTGCGTATGTGTGCCAGCAATGGGCTACATAGTAACCCCTACACTGACAGTATTGTGGACGCCTAAGTGGGTGCTTTGTAAATGTTGCCTGAGTGGGAGATATAGTCAGAAGGCTTGGCTGAGTCTAGGGGGTTGTATGCCCTGAGGTACCCTCACCCAGGTCCATGGTAACTGCCTTGGAAATGTCCACCATGGTAACAGTCATGCTCCTCCTGTCACATATCCAAACTGTGTACAGTCAACTGTGTTTAGAACACATATATGTTTGCTGATCAGCTGGATGATGATATGGGCATACAGATATGGATACTCAGATAAAGAGGTGTATAGTTATGTTGGTCAGTGGATGCACCACCTCTATGCAAGGGTATAACAGCTGCTATTTTCCACTCAGCCAGTGTGCAGCCAATAGTGTTGGTATGATTGCAAGGGTGTCCCATTGGTGTTAGCAATCCTTGTCAGATCACATGTGGGATGCAGCCTGGACTGATTGCATGTTTAATAAATGATGTGCATCTCCCAATGAGAGGCCAGTTAAGAACTGCTTAGTAAATATGGACGTTATGGGACAGGTTGTCAGAATGCCATGTGTCACGTTATGGGGACAAGGGAGTGTAGTTGACACAAACAGTGTTGGTGTACAGGTTAAGTATGAGTCCAGACCCATCATATGTGGCATCATGATGTATGAGGTCACCGACATTCCAGGCCTGTCCTTTAAGGTCACACATGCAACTACACTGTGTGTTGTGATTCTGCTTTGCATGGTTGGCTACTTTTGTCACTTACCGCGTCTACTCAACATCACAACAACACTATCTGCTTCTTGTAGCTGAGGAGGTAATGCCTTCATGTTAGAAGGGGCATCCTCATCCCAGCTGTTACACAGCACTGTCCACCTGTTATTGGACAGCCTGTTAATGGGAGTTGTCCACCAGTCAGGTTTGCTGAGCCATGATAAGCTTATGTCCCTCCTGGCACGTATAGCCATGTTCATGCCATTATAATGCTGCTGACATACTGCATGGGTGTAGAGCTGTGCATACTTGCTTGACACATCTGAAGGGGGAGGTGCAGTCATGCTATGTCAACCATCCTACAGGAGGTAATAAATGGCTGTCTTGAAATATATGTCTACATTGTCTGCAAGTGGGGGGGGGAGTGATGGTAGTTAAGGGAGACTGATCTGTGGCCAGATCCCACCAGGGAGGACCTCACTTTGAGGGGGCTGTACTGGTTACCCAAACTGATAAATTCATGATGCACTACATTGATTCCCCCTGTGTGGGAATGTCACAGCACTGCTGCAAGGCATTGTAGGTAAGGACCTGGACCATCCTTTGGGCAAGTGAGCCACAGCACAACTAAGCAGCACAGTATGTACATATTACACTTCCTTATCATGTTTGTCTGTGCTCTGTGCAGACACTATGCATGACTCTCATCCTGCAACATGCTGGAAATAACTGCAACACTTGCTTGCAGGGAGGACAATTAGCATGTATTGCCAAGCAGCATCCCCAGATCTGAGTTATGTCACCTGAAATGGCATGCTAGGAGTTAGGATGGATATGAGCACTGACACTGTTGTACACCTAGTGAAACTGGACCAAACACTGTTACTTTTGCTCAAGGCCAGCTCATGCCTACCGACTGTAACAGGTGGAGCCCATTGACTGCTACACTATGCAATGGATGTCAGATATATGTCTCAATTCACCAACCATGGTCTGAAAAGGTGTTTGACAATATTAGGTCAGCAAGCCTTGCTAGAAACTGTGTACATCATGTACAGAGTGTTATGTCAGCTGGTGGATAGGCAAGTGTCTGACAGTTATACTGGGACAATAGCATAGGGAGACCTGTGCTGCAATAATGCCAGTCACCAGTGGGGTTCTCCATCCTCCATTATTAGTGTACCCCATCTAGCTATTCCCTCTCTGCAGTCAGACATTGTCAGTGACCTCTGACTGAGTACATTAGCTGGTCATTGCATATTAGGAGCTCTCACAGACTCCCACACAGAACCGTCAGTTATCCAGGATGGCCTAAGACACGGTCATTTTTACTTTGAGCAACTGACAAAGACATACTGCCAATGAGTGCACAATACTATCCTGTGGGAAGTCATCCACATCTGCAAAATATTATACTGTCTGCACACTGCACACAGTTGAACCATTACACATAGAGTTATGGACACAGAGAGTAATGTAGCCTTTGACTCTCACTCGTCGATAAGATGTGGGGGTGCATTCGCTGTTGTAGAACCTAAACTGACCGGTTTTAGATGTAACTTCCAGACTGCCACTGCTATACTGAATATGCCAGTCATCACAGCTACCATTGTGTGCAATGGCACCCTTGCTATGTCACTATACATACATATTGTACAAGTGTAGCAGCCAAACAGGTTCCATGATACACCAAGACACAGCGTAGATAACATGTCCTATGGAGTCTCTGTCACCACCTTACATGTATAGTCTGTCTCCTAAATGCTTTGGAGGGGATGTGCATGGCTCCATACAGGGAGGTGTTGGATCCCACTGTGTACCTCCCACGTATCAATGACAGGACTAATACATGTCTCACCTATTCTACATGCCTTCAACTTCACTGTGGTATACATAGTATGTGCTGGAGAGAAAGGTATGTAACACAGACAGTACGTCATACATGAAACAGGCCCCCCTCCATGCATGTGAAGCACACATCTGCTATGACACAGCATGTGCAGTTTAGAAAATGGGATGTAGAACATGACAATCATAATGGGTGTTGGGCAACTGTCTGTACTGGACACAGGATATTTGTCGATAGGTCATCTCTGTCACCATAGCTTCTAGATGCATGACTTCCCAAAACCCTTGTGACACTTCTCAAGGGTAGCAGACCTGTTCACAGATTAGGGATGCACAAGTACGCTGAATGCTGCCAGTGTCCCTGTTAGCCAGTTATACACATATGAACCTATGGAACCAGTGCTGTACTCTGCTGAAGACATAATTCTGCTAAGATGACATGCCATCCTGTGCTACTTTATTCCAATGTGTATCCATAGGTTACCCCACCAGAGTCCTGAAACATAAACAGGTCCTTGACACACTGTCATTGTGCAAATATACAGTCATTACAACATCATACAACATAAGGTACACAGAAGTATGTGGAGTACTCCTGACAAATGCCAGAATACAGTATCTGTTGTTAACCATCACAAGTGGCATGGCAAAACAACACTGCATTACACAAGTAAATGTTAACTAATTCAGTCATCCTGTGCATCAGACATATAGCTTAATTTCCCTGCATCGTTGGTTAGAATTTCAGGGATGTGGCACAGGTATCATCACTACCATAATGTATTGTGTGGGGTTGCAGGAGGCCTAGGCTGACCCAAATGGTTGACAGCATGTGTGAGTCAGGAAGGAAAGCAGGTAAGATGGACCATGGAAGGGTGCCATATGTGTCTGTAGGTGACCTGCATTTGACAGTGGTGTGTGAGTGGTGTGTGCATGTACACAGTCAAGCTCAGTGTTAGCCCTACATGAGTGTATGCTGGATAGCTTTGAACAGTACATGGTAGAGTTGACAGTTCACAATCTCTGGCCCTGATCATAGGAACTGGCTCTGCCAGGAGTTACACTGGCATCTCCATGCCCAAGATCAGAAACAGTGCAAGTACCTGATGGTGACTGCTGTCTGCTGGGACCATGTCCCCTACAGGACCACCCAGGACCACAAAACCATGGCCTGCCACATCATGGTGTGGACAGCACACTCCCCTCTGTAGATCTGGATGTACTACCACTACAGGAGCATGATTAAACATGGCCACGTGTACTCTCAGCAGATGGGATTGCTGACCTACATTCATGAGTTGGATGCTCAACTCCAACCACATGTTTCAGCACAGACAACATGGGATCCAAGACAAACACTGCCCTAGCCCACCTTCTGTTCACTGCATCAGCCAACTGATCCAGGGTGTCCAATGCAGTGGAGGCAGTCATGGATGTCAGACTGTGCTCCATTCATAACCCTAAGCATATATCTGGTGTTCCATTCAGAACGTGTCTGTGCCTCCATGATGGTCCGAAACATGCACCGTGTGACCCTTGATGTGACACTTGGAACAGGTGGTAGATGAACAGCAGGCCTCCTACAAGCAATCCTGTCAATCAGCCTATGTGGGACCTCACTAACTCTCTGGCTATAGCCAGTGTCTACACTCGCTGGAGCCATAGTTGCCACACCTTCCTGTCTAATGTCCCCACCCTCTGACTGTCCAATATCTGTGGCCTCCGGGGACTGAGAGTATGTGTAGTCAGACTGACTGTGTGTGTTGACAATGGAGGCAGAAGAGGGATGTCTACCTCTGGGACAGATTCAGCCCCCAACACCCCCCACCTGTGCCTCACTGTGGCCACCATCATATTTAGAGTCCAGAGACACTGACATCAGGTTGTGTAGGAGACAAAGACCAACCCCCGCCAGTCACCTGTTATAAGAAAGAAAAAAAGCAGTAAATGAATACTTGCACTATTGTGTATGAAAAGTTCATCAATACTCATAATAATATAGACCCACAACTGGATTAGCAGTCAAACTTTTGTCTTCTCCGCTTTTGTCTAAAATAGACTTCCCTTTATAACAATCACTTCAAGTAAATCAAATAAAACATGACCAGTAAAATTTACCTTTAATTAAGCAATATGACACTATACTTGATAAAACAATACATAAAAACCCAGTACACCTATCTTAACAAATATATTGAAATACATGTTTCACTGCCTAATTTAATGATCTTTCAACCTTCTGTTTATTAAAAGGCATTTTAGAGTAAATGCCTCATTTAAACCCAGGATGCTTATGTTTTCTTAATGGTCACTTCCAAATTACTTCTATTTGTTCAGCTACACTCCTGTGATTACCCCCTCTAAGATCCTTATACACCTATTCCAGAATGGAAAATAAAAACATTCTACCCTGTTTCCACACACAATTATGTTTAAATATGGCATTATTCTGGTCTTTAACTTTAATAGAATATAAATGTTCCTTAACAAAACAGTATCTTGTTTACCAGTAGCAGGACCACAGCCTTGGCCAATATCTGAAGGACCTGTGAAAAGCTGAAGGTGAGGTAATGTCAGTAGCAATGCATGTTGCAGCACAAGGTAATATGTCCATATATCTCACATTTGCAGTAGCTACTGTGTTACTTGTTGTATTGGTCACATTCTGAGTATGAGAGTACAACTAAGGTAAAACCCTCCTCCCTCAAAGAACAAAGACGTAACACCCACGTAAACATATGTATAGCCTGACGCGCTGACAGCTACAGTATTACAATGCTGATCACAGTAAGCCAACCTGCATGCTCTTCTGCTGTGGAAACTGTGCCACCCACCTCCATAATGTGGAGCTGTCGTGTGTGCCTAGGTTTGCCAGGAATTCCTCAGTGGCCGAGAGTGGTTGTTCCTTTGTAGGCCCTCCACCAGTGATGGCATGATCCCTGGCTACATATGCTGCCTTTCATCATGCAGCATTGATCATGTCCACTCCACAGTGTCAAACCTGCACATATGTCCTGCCCTGATAGCCCATGCTATTCACATTATGGACAAAGTCTGCCCACAATGCAGCCTGCTGTTCCCTGTTTTGCCTCCCCCTGGACAGTAGGATGTGATGATGTTGACTTAGTCCTTCCAGTATAATTTCATTTTCCACATCATAGAAGTGTTTATGGCATCTAGGATACATGATTCCTGAAAAACAACAAAAAGGGAACACATTACAGGATCACATACTTGGCAGTATACTATGTAGAGATACAGTAAGGGCAAAATGGCTACTGCTTGCACACACATGTCATACTCCACAGTGTTCAAACATACTAAGTGTGTGGATACAACTGAGATAGTATTAATACTCAGGTATTTCCGTGTGTGCCATGACAGATGCTGCTGTAGGATTATCCACCCAACATTCGAGTCTACTGTGGTGCGTCCCCTACAGGCAACCCCGCGATAATACATCATAGGAACAGTGCCACACAATTGGCAATGTGCTATTACAACCACTATAAAAGAACAGTCCAATGAGACCAGTGTGCCACAGTGACAACAGACAATGTACCCTTGATATATTGTATGGCCTGTGTAGGTGTAAGACAGCAGGAGATCAATGACATGTGATTATCATAAGTCTACAGCAGGCTTAATGCTGTAATCCCTATTCCCCATATGTCTATTCGCCCATATGCATTACATTGTACACAAAATCAGTTACATACCTGATGGAGTGCAGTACTCCTCTGTTGATATGTGGTGATAGTAAAGTTTTCACAAAGGCATGCACTGTGCGAGGAAAGTCTCATAAAGAATGGTTCCCCATAACCAGCAGCTTGACTTTTAAACCTGCGTCTTATCAGCAGATGATTGCCTCTAAACCAATCTGTGGGTCTGAAATGCTAATTGCAGCTAACACAGCTGATTTGCACTATCATCAGCCAATGGCATGCTACCACTGTACAACATATAAGGCCTTTATGTAGATTACAGCCCCTTTCTGATATGTTGTGCTGGACATTACTGGGGTGAGGAGACTTCATCATTGCGAGCGTAGGTCTGTAGCAGAAATCTTATCATAGAGATATGTGTGCTACAAGCTTCAGCTGCTGCTGCAGGTAATATACATCGGCAGAGAGTATGAACACTTTGGAGGACAACAACCTGTAGGAGTAGGTGTGGGAGCTGTGTCAGCCTTGTTGTAGAGGCAGAATGAGGCTACCCTTTCCACTCCAAATTTGGCATGTATTTAAGATAAATATGTTAGGCAATGGTATCACTAACAGAGCACTAGGCAACATTTTTAGTGTGTCCTTGGATAAGATGTGGTATGAATTTAAGAATATGTCTACCATTTGGGCAACTGCCATACCATGTGTTAAAGTCTGGTAATAATTTGCAGCTTGTATGAGGGCAGGCCTTGTTACAACCAGGAACTTCCAATGTGTGAGTTAACTGTGCAGCTGTTATAATCAGCACAGTGACTTTAGAAGGACTGCGTGGTGCACTCTGATATTAGTGGCCTTCATTTGCAGTACCTGTGTTGACATTCTCTGTGAATACATATTAATGCATATTATGCAGAGAGCAGTACAGGCCATCCAGAACCACAGGTAGCCTCTACACTTCTCCCTACACTGATTCAATAAACCTGTTCCTATGCTCTACCTCAGCATCATGTCATTATTCATATGCATGGCATGTTGCTGAGGGGGAACCATGGCCCTATACATTGATACATTCCATGTAGGCTCTACACAGTTCCTACAAAGAGGTTATTAAATCCTGGGGATTGTCATTCTCTTTTTTCAGTGGAGTCATCATTATAGATCTCAGTAAGACTTTTAGTCTGATAAACCCCCATATACTGGGTTCCTTTCCTCTCTAAGTTAGCTTTAATGTAAATTTTGAATCTTCATCTTTTGCAGCAAGATATATATTTCTTTTAAAAAATTAGCCCACAAACATCCCAACCTGTCCTGTTAAGGGTATGCTACAAGGTTCAGTATTTTATTTGTATTATTTGTTTATTTAAAATGCAAGAATTTCATTTTATTAAATATCATACATGCCCAAAACACAGGGAATCAAAATTTTTAAAAATCAGAATATCTACTGGTGATTTAAATCTAATATGTTGGTAGTATCTTTTTTCTGAAATAGTTTTTATTTTCATAAATAAATACATTAGATGAACAATTACATCATAATATAAAAACTCTGCTATATAAATAACTATATACAGTATTTACATAAAGCCTGAAAGCTAAATAATTTAAGAAAACTAGTATGATTCACTATATGCAAGCTAACGGACAGATGTTTAAATATTACACAAATGTCAGAGAGAGATAGAGTTCATTTGCAAAGTCAATGAGGGATAGGATCTTCCTTCAAGGATTATTAACTAATGGCTTGGGATAGATTCTCTTTCATTAAGGAAGAAAAGTCATCAAATGAAGGTGCAATATTGGAGTTCCATTTTCTAGCAATCGCTAGTATTGTCCATACTAAATACAATTTATCTTTCTTTAGATAAGGCCCTTCATTCATATTTAATAAAATTAGAGCTTTAGATAGTGTAAACGAATATGCAAATATGGATTGCAAGAAATTGTCAATGTTCCTCCAATATTTTTATAGAAACAGATATGTACCCAATCAGCTTTAAGCTGATTTTAAGTAAAGACAAACTGTTGTATATTGAAGAATACACAAGACATTTAGAAGTTGATGCTTTAGATTTAGTAGAGGTAGTTGTAATAGAGTATGTCTTTTATTTCTTCTTTCTGACATCAGTCCAAGAGTTCTTGTCAGGAGATCTCTTCAGGGTTTAAGAAGACCGGTCTATATCCTCTGAGATAGGTGTTATGTTGTTGTTTTTGATAAACAGAGAAGCATCTTCTAAATAGTTTCAAATTCGCACTTCATTTGAAAAGTGAATTTTTATTTTAGCTGGGTAGGTAAGTTGAGCTTTAATATTGCTTTGTTTTAGTAGTTTTATCAGAGGCCAACTTTTCTCCTCATGTCCAGTACTCTGGTGGAATAATCATCATCAAATCTGATCTGGGTTTTGGTTGTATTTCTGATGGTTTTTTCCTCCAAGCTGTTTTCAGTATTAGTTCTTTAACCATGTAGGACAAAATGTTATTACTACTGATCTAGAAGGTATAGAAGGTGAAGTTGAAACTGGTTTCCCTATGGCTTATAAGCTCTTTCTATGCCATATGAGAATCCCTCCTTTAATTCTCAGATTTCAGTTATACAGGTGTTTAAAATTAAGTAATATCCTCATCTTCAGTTCTTTCAGCCAGGCAAATGATTTTGATATTAGATCATCTTTTTCTATTCTCTAAATTGTCTGTTTTGTTGAGAAGCCAAGTGTTCTACTTAAGGAGAAATTAATTTTGTGTTTCTTCTTCGCTGAGTCTTCCTTCAATATCATTTAAGGACGTTTCAGTGTCAGTTATTCTGGATTGATGTTGCTGAAGCAATTCATTAAAAACATCACTTTGATTTTGACAGTTTTCTTTCAGATTTTCTAAGTTGTCTTTAAAACCATCCATTTTCAAAGACAGCCCTTGTAGGGTAACAGACACCAAGTGCAGTTCTTTCTTCAGTGTAGTTTCAGAGTGAGAGTTCTTAGAGTTATTCATTTTCACAGGATAAGTTAGTCTCCAAGATAATTTCACAGGAAAATATGAAAATCCACCAAAGCCACAAATATAATAAACTAGACTTTTATCAACAAAGCCTGGTGATTTTTGTTTAAGGTTGTTTAAGAAATCTAATTATTTTCCTTTGTTTTATAGTAGTTTTGTAGAGCTGTAAATTTGTCCTGCTCTCAGTTGACCATCCAGGCTCTTCCCCATTGGTAATGTCTTGAAGTTAATAATGCCCCTATCATTGGAATTTGTTATATGGAGCTGTCAGAAGCTGCAAGCATTGTAGAAATGCAAAATTTAGGGACCAAGTTGACATAATCTTTCAACTAGACAACCTTGGTCAGGAAGATCTGGTGATTCATGGCCTTCCAAACTGGTTACAAGCTAAAAGTGTTTTAAATATCATGTTACTAGTTACAAAAAAGGCCATATCCAGGCACTGGAAGATTTATTGTTCACATCTCATCACTGAATGTAGGCAACTTCTACATGAGAGTTATATAGATGAACTGAAAATAGCTAAAAGGAGGAGCTTAGATGGCATTTTCTTCTCAAAATAGGAACCTTGTAGAATTCTTAGACTGGACAAGTTCAGTCTATTGTGCTTCATGAACTACATCCAGGATGAGAAGTCCGTTACAGTCTCTCCTTCTGTCTGTCTCCTTTGGCTCCATCCCACACTCTTGAAATTACAGACCCTGCTTATAGTGATGGCTTGTAGGGTATTATGCCACAGATAGCTATGAAGACTATATCCTTCAGGTGATTCATATTCTTCATTTACTTATGTAGCATATTTCTTGTTTTTTTTGTTTTTTTTCAATAATTTTTATTTTTATTTTTACATTAATAAATGTGACAAATAAAAACCATCTTAACATGACCCGTGTATATATATATATATATATATATGTATATGTATATGTATATATATATGTATATGTATATATATATATATATGTATATACACACACATACATACATACACATATATCTATATATATATATATATCTATATATATATATATATATATATATATATATATATATATATATATACATACATACACACATATATACATACATACACATACACACATATACATATGTTATACATAGTTTCATAGTTTCATAGTAGTGTACTAGGCTATCTGCCCGGGGCATTTATAAGCCTAGCTAACAGTGATGTGGCTTCCGCCACCCGTATTATATAGTTGCCTCTCTAGTAGTGACACATGTGGGACCCCATTATTTAGTAAACTATACCTCTGTCTAGTAGTGACACTGAGGTGACTCCCGGGTAAACTTGCGAACTCCCATCCATGCATCGAGATTTTTCTTGAACAGTGCCAATGAAGGGCTCTGTCTCACATGAACTGGGATCTTGTTCCAGAGTATGGGTAACCTCTGTGTTATGAATCTATCCCTCCAGCATGTCCTATTCATATTTGTGCAGAGGTTGAAATCTTTAGCTCGTGGTTCTGGTGGATTTGGATTTATTGAGATGGAGCATGTCCATCAGTTCTTGGTTGGACATGGCCCTATATGTTAGGCACAAATCACCTCTGAGCAGGCGGTATGCTACTGAATAGAGCTGGAGTCTTTTAATCTAGCTGGATAAGGCACATGTTTGAGACCTATGATCCTCTTGGTGAGGTACTTCTGGGGTCTTTCCAGTTGTTGCATGTGCCGGGTGAGATACATCCCGAATGGAGCATTATATTCAATCATGGGCCTGACAAGGGAGGAATATAGAGGTACAATGACCTCCTTTGATCTGGATGAGAATCGCTTCATGATGAGATGGGCAAGGTAGAATGTCTTTCTGACCACTTTGGCAACATGGTTGTCAAAGGAGAGGTCACTATCGACTTGAGTCCCCAGGTCTCTGATTACTTCTTCCGTATTCAGTGGGTTATTGTCTACGTGATAATTTGTGGGTACTTTGTTTTTCCCAAAGGGGATGACTATACATTTTTTGGCGTTAAGTTTGAAGCCATGATTCCGGCACCAGTTGTCCGTTTCAGTGAGACCTTTCTGTAGGATGTGTGTGTCAGCGGGTGAATCAACTATGGCACCCAGTTTGCAGTCATCTGCAAACTTTGTCAGCCATAATCCTCCCATATTTGCTTTCACATCTGAGAAGTAAATGCAGAATAAGAGTGGTCCCAAGACTGAGCCCTGTGGGACACCACTCGTGACTGGTTTTGAGTCTGACATGGCTCCAGCAATTTTGACCTTACGGGTTCTGTGTTTTACCAGTTTGCTACCCATCTTGTGACATATGGATTTACATTTAGGCTGCTGAGCTTGTCTATGATGCCAGAGTGTGGTATCGTGTCAAAGGCCTTAGCCAAGTCCAAGTAGGCAGTGTGGACAGCCTTGCCCTCGTCGATGGCACTGGTGACTGTCTCGAAGAAGTCAACCAGGTTTAAGAGGCAGGATCTGCCTTTTACAAAACCGAACTGGGTGGGATCAAGGGTCTGCAGATCCCCAATGTCGCCATTTATGAGTTCCATGATGATTCTTTCCATAGCCTTGCAGACCAGGCTGGTCAGACTTATGGGGCGGTAGTTACCAGGGTCAGTAGAATTTCCCCCTTTGTGGAGTGGGACCACTGTTGCTGTGCGCCAGTGTTCAGTTACATATCCTGTAGTGAGGCTAAGATTGAATAGCGTTCTTAGGTGCGGGTTTAGTTCATCTTGAAGTTCACGTAACACGCAACCGGGGATACCATCGGGTCCCATAGATGCTGTTTTTTTGCTTTGTTGTGTGCTGATTTCACCTGTATGTCTGTGATGACAGGTAGGTTACATTCAGCAGGTATAATTACTTCATCTTTAGGGGTGAGGGAGGGAGAAATTTGCACTGAACCTATCTGCCAGAATATTGGCAATGTCTGTAGGGTCAGTGAATTTTTGTCGTTGTGTACTAACTCAGAGCATATCTGAGAATTTCCTCCCAAGGTTCTGACATAATTGAAGAAGGCCTTGTGATTGTCTTTGGTATCCTTGGCAATCTTTTTCTCAAAGTTTGCTTTAGATGTTTTTATGAGAGAACGTAGTTTTTTACTTGTGCTGATCAGGGAAGCCTTTCCCTTGTGGGATTTGGCTTTGTCCTGCAGTAGCTTCCTTCTTTGTTGTACAGTTTGTTTATAGCTGGGGTCCACCAAACCGGGCGTTTTCCTTGGTGGAGAGGGTCTTGGTTTTAGTTGGGATTGCTTGATCCATGCATTCTTGGAGATGTCCGTAGAAGGCTTTTGTGAAGGATTCAGCATTTTGGGATGTGGTTTCCATTAACCCAGTAGGCTTAAAAGATATCATTTCTGACTTAAGGAGCGCAAAGTCAGCTTTTGAAAAGTTTTTCACTGTAGTCTTTTGTTCTGGGGGTGGGGTGGGATATGTACATCCAACGTGATCAGTTTATGATCAGATCTTACTAGTGAGGGGTTTATATCCGGTGCAGAGCATTTGGACCCCATGTTTGTGATAATCAGGTCAAGTATATTATCTCTCCTCGTAGGAGAAGTGACCAGTTGCTCCATAGCATTTGAGTTAATGAATTCCAGGAATCTTTGGGCTACGGTGTTAGGGCTAGAATAGTGGGCCCAGTCTATGTTGGGGTAGTTGAAGTCACCCAATATGATGGTGTTTGGTGTGACATTCATATCCTCCAGTGTTTTCAGGAATACTTGATGGGATTCCTGGGATTGGGAGGGTGTTCTATAACATGCGACCAGTTGTATGGCAGTTTTGCCTATGGTGAGCAAAACTTGTATGGTTTCTGATGCTTCATGGGTAGCCACCAATCGAGAGGTGTAGGTGTCCTTTATGAAAATGGACACTCCCCCTCCCTTTGTGGTTCGGCCTGGAACTTGAGGCCAGCATGATATGAGGTATAGCCTGGTACCGCTGGAGTGCTCTCAGGAGCCTTGAACCAGGTTTCAGTTACTGCACAGACATCGATGTCCTCCATACTGAGAAGTGCTTCGAGTGCCTGCATCTTGAGATTTAGACTTCTGGCGTTGAGCAGCATTACCCTTAATTTTTTTCCATTTTTGTTTTTTATGGAGGTTGATTTGTCTTTTGAGCATTGCCTAAAAAAGGCACTATGGGGGTGGCAAGAGCCTTGGCCAGTATCCGGAAGCCCAGTGGTGACAGGTGCAAGCCATCCCTTGCGAAGCAACGTGGCCTGTCCAGCATGTCATCCCAGGCTGACAGACATTGGATCCCCTTAGAATGACACCAGTGATTAAGCCAATTGTTAAAACTGATCATTTTGTCTTTGTACTGAGGCATCATTTTTGGTGAAGGCAGGATGCTGCTCAGGGTCAGGGTCATACCAGTCTGGGCTACATAATCGGAGAGCTCCTCGATGTCTCTTTTCATGTAGTCCAGGGAGGTACGTCTCAGGTCATTCACACCAGCATGGACAATGACTGCATCATACTTGTACTTGCTTTGGAGTGACCTGAGTGCGTGTGTAATGTGGCGGATCCTTGCTCCCGATAGGCAGCTCACCGTTACCCTCTCCTTATTCAGCCTGGTAAGTGGAACGTCGGTGTGTCTGACTATAGAGTCACCTATTACTAATGTCTCTGGCATAGTGTTTTGCCTTAGGGGCTGTGATTGTGTGACACACCTGTTGCTTGAGGTATGTGTTGTAGGTGTTGTGTTTTGTGGGGTGTATTTCTGGGTGTCTGCTTTGGAGGCCTCTGTTGTTTTGGTAAGTTTTTATAAGAGCCTCCGAGTATGTCTTTGTGTTCTTATGTGTTTGGTTTGTAGTAGTGGTGGTTTTATGTGTGACGGTTTTGCTTGGTGTGGGTACCTTCTCCTCCTGTCTGGTCTTGCCAGTCCTGAGTTGAGAGAGTTCAGCCTCCAGTCTGGCTATATAGTTGCATCTCTCACAAGTATATGTGTTAGTAGGAAGGAGGAGAGGGTTGTCTGTGTACTTGAGACAATTGTAACATTGTCTTAAGATTCCCAGATTAACCAGCTGAACAAGAGAGGATGCTAGTGGTCTACCACTCGACATACTAGAATATTATAAGGAGTGCTGTGCCTTTAAGGGGAGTGGGTATTCACAGGGGATAGTGGATGCCTGTAGTGCTTACTTTAGGATAAGAGTGCTTATTTTATTATGAGTGCTTGCTAAGGATAGAAGTTCAAACAAGTGCTAATATATACAGCTAAATAGACTGAGTAGAGCTTCTAAGGGAAAAATTGAAGAGCAGACTTGGCGGAGCCAGAAATAGTTTAAACCTGTATAACCGCTGCTGCGCTATGCGCCCAACCGCGCAAAAACGCCCTGAGGGGATTTTTATACAGGGAACTTGAAAAGAGCTAGAAATGGTCCAAAGCAACCAATGATTTACAGCTCAAGTGCTGAGGTCACTTCCCCCAGGGACAGATAGGCTGCTCAAGGCTCCCCACTCCCACTGGTGAGCTCAGAAACTTCCTTCTATCCAAGTAAGGCAATGGCCAACACAGGAACTACACACAGCCCAGAATACAGCAAAGCCTGTATACTGGTCTTAACTAGTCGAGCAAAGGCGGGAAAACAAGGAGTATTTTTTTTGTTTTTTGTTTTTTCAGGAAAGCACACAGAAATGCAATTAAGCAAACAGTAAAATCGATTTACACAGGCTAGCACACTTTAGTGGGCAGCCTCAAATACCACAGGATATAGGTCATACAACATATCTATTTACACTATGTACATAGATGCTTTCATTGTTAATTCCACAGTTATATAGACTGTATATACATTCATAATATCCAAGTTATTATTTAATATCTGAACTTGTATGTGTTCTTTGGTTCCATTATAGTATATTTCTAAGTTGCTGTGTGATGAATTATGCTAATATGATGTTAAAGGTTTGTTCCCAAATTCCTCTGGATTTCATGTTTTTGTTTCTTTTATCTATTACTATTTTATGAGCTAAAAGGTGTTGTATAGCTACTTGTTTAAAACACTCCCAAGAGATATTTATCGTATCTAGCCATTTAAAAGCTATATACAGTTTCATTAGTAGGAAAATTGTTAAAAGTGTATTTGCTTGTTTTCTTGGGATGTTGGGTGGGAGAATGTGTAACAGAGTGAATTCCCAAGTTAATGTTGATGTTTGATAACCCGTTTTTTGTAATTGTACCTTGAGAGAGTTCCAGAGTTTATAGAAACATTTACAGCTCCAAAATACATGGATTAAGTCAGCTATCTGGTCCTTACAGTGTGGGCAGAAAGGTGATTTTGATGTGTTAAATTTGTGTAGGATTGCAGGTGTAAAATAAGCATTATTACTGATCATGAGCTGAGTGTATGCTAACTTTTTGAGGGGTAGAATCTTCAGTGTTAGATTGACTGCCTGGCTTATTTGCTGATCATCTATGGATGGTTTAATTTTTCTCCAGTAGTTAGAGAAGAGGAGGTCCTTCTGGTATTTGATCTCATTTATCATTTTATATGAATTGGTAATAGTTTTCTTTGTTGTGATAATAGTTTTCCAAAGCCTGCTACAAGTTTCTATGTCACTATTGGTCATAGTAATATTTTGGAGATAACTGGAACACAGTTCTTTGATTTGTCTTAGGATTATTATGTGTGATTTAGGGAGGTTTAAGTTGGTCCTCATTTCTTGTATTGAACAGTTAAGGTAGGGATAGATATCTTGGATTGTTTTATCTTTCAGTCTGGGAAAAGGGACTAAGTCCAGCATCTTATTGTTTATTTTTAAATTTGGGTTTATATGAAGGGGTTGCAGTATTGTCATGGCATGTCTAAGGTTCAAGAATTGAAAGAGTTTTTGCGCTAGGTTGATAGAATGATAGAATGTTTTAAGGGCTCTATAATGTTATAAGTTTGTATTTCTTTCTGCTTCAGGAATGAAAGTGCTTTGGGATTGAAACCTAGAGCTTTAATATATCTATAATATAGTGTCACCCAGAGAGGAGACCAATTTTCCATTGATGGGTTATGTTCAGCTATTCTCAATATTCTGTTAGTGTTAATGATCGAGTAGTACATTTTAAAATCTGGTAGATTTAGTCCTCCTTTGCTTTTGGGGAGTGTTAATTTTGGATAGGAGATTCTGTTTTTTTTTGGGTTCCCATATAAATTTTGCTCGGAAGGTATGAATTTGTTTGAAGAATTTATTATGTATTGTTGTCTGTGATGTCATGAATATATACATTAATCTAGGTAAAATGTTCATTTTGAGTATTGATACTTTGGCCAAGAATGGTAGTTTTAGGTTGTTCCATCTTTTGCAGTCTTGCATTATATTTTTCCATTTAAGGTTTACATTGTGTTGGTAGAAGTCTTTGTTACTCTGGAAAAAGGTGATTCCCAGGTATTTCGTTTCTTCTTTAATTTTTATTGTGTTTAACAATGGTATTAGTGAGATGAGTTTGGGTGTTTTTAGGGGGAAAATATTAGTTTTATTAAGGTTTAGTTTGTAGTTAGACATTGTCGAGAAATGTTCATTTGCAGCTATTATTTTGTTTATATCTGAATTTGGTGTAGTGCAGTATATGTTCAGATCATCTGCAAATGCAGTGAGGTATATTTTGAAGTTGTTTATTGATGGAGGATTGTGATATGTATTTTGTTTAATGTATAGAAAGAGTGGTTCTAGGTATAGGTTAAACAGGAAGGGTGATAGTGGGCATCCTTGTCTTGTTCCATTTTTTATTAGGATCCTATTTGACCAAGTTTTATTTATATACAGAGATGTGTATGGGTTGCTATAGAGAGTTTGGATGATCTGAATGAAGTTATTGGATATAGTAAAGTAGGGTAGTGTTTGGAGTAAGAATTCTAGATTAACCCTATCAAATGCCTTGTGGGCATCCACTACCATTGTGTAGATGTTGATATTGTATCGGTTAGCGTAGGATATTAGTGCATCTAATGTTAATGTATTGTCACTAGTCTGTCTATGTGGTGTAAAACCGGATTGTTCTGGGGAGAGGATTTTTTCTATCAGATTTTTCATTCTGTTTGCAAGTATAGAGGTAAATATTTTAGTATCTATATTTAAGAGGGAGATGGGTCTGTAGCTGTCAGGGTTTTTGAGGTTTGTGTGTTCTTTTAATATAAATATAGTTTTAGAGGCATTAAAGTGGATATCATTTATTTTATAGTTTATTATGTAATTCAGTGTATAGTATAGTAGTTTGGCTATCAAGGGGAAAATGCTTTGTAAAATTCTGATGTGAGTCCATCCGGACCCGGAGCCTTATGCACTTTTAAGTGTTTGATTGTTGTAATAATTTCACTGATGGATATCAGCTCAGTTAGTTTTTTTTGTTGGTCTAAATTGAGTTTAGGGAATTTCAGTTTTTGAAGAAAAAGAGTTCTATCTTCCTTTGAGGTTTGTAGTATTTGTGCTCCATATATTTGAGAGTATATTTGTTCAAATGTTTTAATAACGTCTTCATTTTTTGTGTAGTTTTTGTCTCTGTAGTTTATTTCTGATATATTGGAG
The DNA here is from genome assembly GCF_019279795.1 of Protopterus annectens. NCBI lineage: Eukaryota > Metazoa > Chordata > Ceratodontiformes > Protopteridae > Protopterus > Protopterus annectens. Next base: position 927,805,917 of record NC_056732.1, read on the forward strand.
GCATTTTTGTGTTGGCAGATAATTCTGGCCAGAGCTCTAGATGGTATTTGAGCTTCTTCTACGTAAGTGGCTAACATTCTGGCTTCATAGAAAGATAGGTTCCTGATTTCTAACATATATAGATCCCTTTGCAGTTTTAAAAGTTCTGCTTCTGTTTGGTTCTTAGGGTTATTTATTAGTTCTTTTTCAAGATGCTCTATTTTCCCTTTCAGTATATGCTCCTCTTTCAGTTGTATTGTTTTTATAGTATGCTGCTTTTTTGATAAACAATCCTCTGATTTGTGCTTTGGTTGCAGCCCATTCTATGTCAGTTGGTACTTGGGAGTTAGTGATATTTGTAAGAGCTATTTTTAGTATTGCTTCTGTTTCTTTTATTACATCCATTTTGGAAAGTAAATTAGGGTTTAATGACCAATTATGACCCCTATTCTCTAAATATATCTTTTTGTCCCAGTTAATGTTCAGTGTGATTTTGGAGGGATCTGAAAAGAACCTGGTATGTATAGTTATTGTTGGGTCCATGTTAATGAATATGTCAGAGATTAAGAAGAAGTCTATCCTTGACCCCATTTTGTGGCATTGCGAATAGAATGTGAATTTCCCTGTTTTATCTGCACTGTTCCCATGTTTAAAAGGGTCATATAGTTTGAAATCTTGTTTGAGTTCATTAAGGGCTAATGTGGCTTGTTTATTATGTGATTTGGTCAGATTAGATTTATCCTTTTCTGGGTTTTGATATGTATTCCAGTCACCTCCAATCACTAGGTAGTGATCTTTAAATTGGTTTAAGGTTGGGTATAATGACATAAAAAGTGTTGTTGGTTATTACAGGGTGCGTAAACATTAAGTACCATTATAGGTTTTGGTATTGTAGGACTATTAAATGTTACATAGCACCATCTTCCCTCCTTGTCAGCTTTGGTTTTAAGTATTTTTCCTTAAATTGGTTTTTAATTATTATGGCAGCCCCAGCACTGTTTGTTTTCCCCTCTGAAGCTATGATTTGACTTATCCATTTCTTTCTGCTAATTTCTGCCCATTGATCTGCAGTCAAGTGCGTTTCTTGTATTAGTATGAGGTTGGCTGTGGTTTTTAATGTAAGGTGTAAGAGTAGTTTCTTTTCTTCTTGTTTTGGAGCCCTTTAACATTCCATGATTCTATTTCCCACATTTATTTATTAGGTGTATTCCTTAGATATGCCATGTATATTAGTTTTGTTTTGTTAGTTTTGTATGTGTTACTGTGTGATGGTTTAGGAAAGCATCTATTTATCCCCGTCCCTACACTGTGCCTAACCACTATATCCCTGGACCAGGAATAATCAGGGGGGGAGGATGAAGGTTCATTATATGGTTTACCTTTACGTCTAATCTTGGAATGTGTTTTCTTTTAGATATAGATTTACTCCATAGTATCCCCCCTGTGTTACTATAAACAATGTGGACAAAGCTGAACAAACTAGTTCCCTCAACAAACACTGCTACTTAATATCCCTAGCCTCTTCCAACATATTATTTATACAGTGATGGTATTGCATTTAAGGTACAGCATGTATTGTTTTTGTCTTGTGACTAATTCTTTCTAATAGTATTTTTAAAACAGCATATTAATATAAATTACTCAGTAAATTATAGCAATATGTGTACCATAGTAATATTGTTAAACAATCAATCTTGTCATTTTTACATTTTTCTCTCATTTGACTTATTTTTCCTTCCCTTTACTTATTCAGGTTTCGGCCTTCTCTGGTGCCTATAGTGATGTTTTTCCACATCAATCTGTGTGGGTTATAAAATATATACTTGGCACCTATTTAACAGAAGTAGGAAGTATAGAGAGACAAAAAAAAAAAAAAAAACAGCTTAGCCAAACAGTCCTTCTGCTATAGTTGACATATTAAGGCTATATTTACATTATCCCAGGATTGTTAGGTTATTTTACTAATTTCCTGAGATTACTTCTCTCAGGATCTTTTAACACATTTCTAGTATTTACATAAAACATTTAACAATTTTTTCCTTTTTCCCAATATTAATCTATGAGCTAGCATAATTCTGACAGTTTATTTCTTGCCTATTATTTAAGGCTGGAGTTTCATTCACCTACACAGTACTGGGTGTACTGTTTTAGTGAATGGTTCAGTTCAACAGTACCTTATTTCTTCAAGGTTTTGCTTACAGGTTGGTTGACATCTATGGTGCAGCTTTCTTCTTTTAGCTGGTGCAGATCAATTTTCATTTTTCAGGCAGTAAAATCCTTTGGAGCTTGCTAAAATCCATTTTGTCTGACTGTTCTTAATGAAGCCATCAAAAGCCTAGGGGGACTGAATTTGCAAGCCAATATCTGAGATGGGAACTTCCTTCCTATATTCGTGCATCGGAAACAGCAGTTCATTTTTGGTTCCCACCCAGGCTGTACTTCCCTTTCTTGTGTTCCTCATGGCTCACATCAATGACCCAAGGGCCTAGACAGCAAGGGGAAGATTTCAGAGTTGGATCCCAGCTAGAGTGCTCATGAATGGGGTCATTTTTTCATCCAAGGGACCTTTATCTTTTTTGTGGATTTATTTCACTTCTGAAGGTGGAATTTGCTTGAAAACAGCCAGGAATGTCTCTTTTGCCTCTTTGGGGTTAGCAACCATGTATTTAACCTCTTTGATGTAAAAGATTAACTGATTTGGATATTTCATCTGGAATTTGATTTTTTTTCTATTAGGAACCTGCAGTATGGAGATATTAGTTGTCTTGCTTGTCTTATTTGTAAAGGGAGGTCTTGAGCAAAGGAGTTTTTATTATTATTCCAGGTGAGTGTGCCTTTTTTCTTTGCTGCCAGTATGATTTTATTTACATCTTGGTAGTTTAATATTTTAATATAGACAGGTCTTGGTTTCAGTGATGTTTGCATTTCCCTCAGGGCTCTGTGGGCTCTCTCTATTGTTATTTGCTGCATTTCTTCAGATTCCTCTAGGAGGGAATTTATTATTTGCTTGACTGTTGGTATTAGATTGTTATGAAGTACAGTTTCAGGTATTCCTCTGATGATGATATTGTTCCTTCGAGATCTTGCTTCCAGGTCTGTTAATTTTGCTTGTTAGTTTTGTATTTCTTTGTCATGGGCATCATTTTTTGAGAAATAGAGTCTATTTTTATTTCATTTTCTATTATTTTGGACTCAGATTTTTCCATTCTGGATATTATTTGGCTGAATGAGTCACCAAAGGTTTGAAATTGTAATGATAAGTCCTTTAATGCTTGCTGGATAGGTAATAAGGCAGATTTTATGTCTTCCAGATTAGCTGGCTGGTCTGTCTTGGATTTATTTGTATTTTTAGAGTTGTCAGTTTGTTTAGTTGTCTTTTGTCTTTTGAAGTTGTGTCTTTCACAGGTGAGGCTAGTACTGAGAATTTGGTCTTAGTTGTTGTTTCCATATTATTTTCCTCTTTTGACATCTTGCTGTATAGTGTTTTACCAATCTTGCAGTCAGATGCAGGGCCTTAGTAGCACATTGCTCAAGCTGTTATTCAGAAATCTTAGTTAATCCTGCTGTTTCTGAGCTGAATCTGTCACTTTTTCTTCCTCTTTTGTTTGCTGGATGATATTAGCTGTAAATATCTACAGTTATTTCTGTATTATTAATTTTGCGTTGCCTTCTGGGTTTGTTTTAATCCAGGGTATATCGAGACCTAGGTGATAGCAGTGCTCACAGAACAGCGGCCATTTTGAACTCAGCATATTTCTTGTTTAATTCTGCCTTCCTTCAGCTTTCTCTTGTTATGCTCACTTAAGTATAATACTTAGGATATTACTGCCTTTTTCAGATTTAGTTTTGGCATATTCCTGTCTTTGTTTGTATAAGTCTAATTTTCAATTTTGTATTACTTTCATGCAAAGAATTTATCTTTCTGCTAGTATATAACAAGTATTTATATTCTTGTTGAAATGTTATTTAAACTTTTTTATGCTTGTTACTCTCTCTCTCTCTCTCTCTATATATATATATATATATATATATATATATATATATTTATATATAAAACTAGCAGTATTTAATAGATTTTATGACATATGCTAGGATATTGCATATTATGCTTGAAGTTCTTATTTCTAGTAACAAGAAGGACATGGAGTTCTTGTTACACTTAATTGACAATGGAATGAGATTATATCAGTCATTTTGACTGATTGTTATATAACCTATAAATAAATAAAAAAGGCAGCATATCTAAAAGTTCCATTTACAGGAAGTCATAAATAAGTAACATTTATTTTTTATATAAAAATTAGTAGATGTAAAAATGGATTTTGTGCCCATAATAGGACTGCAATTAACTGTCCTAAAATATACTTCAAATTTCATGCCTGAGTAAAAAAAAATAAATAAATGTTTCCAAAGTACCGGGGTTGGGAAGGTAGCCATAAGCCTGTCAAATCTTTCCATATGAGTCTCAGAATCACTGTCATTCACTCAACTGATGACCTACGGTTTGTAGCCAGTGCATATATATTCTCAGGATCTCCAGCTAAAAAAAGACACAGTAGGTGGAAGCTATGATATGAAAACACATCTGGATGCAATTAGAAGCTAGTGTAGCTCACCCCCCACAGATTGTCACAGTCATTAATTCAGCAGTAGAATTCGGGTCCTGCTACAGAGGCAGCAACTCAACATTCACTAGCCAAACAAAAGAACACTGTAGCTATCCCGCTGACAAATGGACAAAGCTTGAAACATCATTACTGAATCAGTGCATGGAATAACTGTCTGATCCATGATATGTCCTTAAAACAGAAATATGTAGCCATGATGATGGCTGAAACATAGACATTGACTATTAGATTATCATCACAAATAACTCACAGGCCAGAGTAACAAACTCCAACTGACATTTATCTTAAGTTATTAAGAGGGGAACACAGGGGAGGATGTAATAGGTAAATGTTGGCATGTCTCAAAAGTGTTTCAATTTTTGCATGGTCATGCCTAATGCAAGTATACACTGTTATCTGCTGGATGGAGCCTATAATGTCATCAAGCACATTAAAATCGAATGAAGATTTCTGAGAAAATAAAAGGGTACAGGTAAATATTATTAGCATAAGACTGGTAGTAAATACTCCTCCCTACAATGCAATCCTTCTGTGAATCAGCAATGATAACTGCCACTCCAAAGGGAAAAAGATAATTCCACACTGGGGAACTGAGACTGCCCTGGAGTTAATGTTCAGTGAGAGCTTACTGGATAAACTCACGTCTATCATAACACACAGCTTTATGGGGCAAAAGTGTCAGTAACTTAACAAGTTAAAAAAAAAAAACTCTCATATAAGGACCACAGATGGAGGCAATGAAAGACCTCTCAGTCTGGAGAAGACTAGCACACCTTCCAAAACCTCCATCACTCCTACAAATTAGTAATAAAAGCTACATAATTCACAGTTTGCGCTCAAAACTCTAAGCCACAATTATGAGCCTAAACACATTTTTGAAAGGTTAAAATGAACATATCTTGCTTTACCAACATTATGTATAACAGCAACAGCAGCACAAGTACTTTATTCATGCTCGGTTCCTTTAAAAACTTAATAATGTCTCCAGTTAACTCTGCTTTCCATATAAGTTCAGCTCTTCGTAATCCAAACCCCCCCTTAATTATCATTTCCCTTTTGCCTCTCTTTAGAATCCCCTTTTCAATTTCAGAGAAAATTCATCAACTTCGGTCAAAAGTTTTTGAAATCTCACCATGGAATACATACATAAATAATATACCCTTAGTGTTCTTAAAAATGTGTTTCAAACAACTTTCAACTCACCTGCACATATATTCAATCTCTTAATCAACGCAGGAAATGTACCATGTCAAAACACTTCCACATTATGTCCATGCCTAAGATATCTGCTCCTTCTATCCCCCATGATTATTGCCCTCTTTCTTTCCACTGCTAAGTCACTAAGTTCTGTAAAAAACTCATTTGTCTCCAAGTTTGAAATCACTTCAACAAATATGGCCTCCTCATTCATCCGCAGCATGACTTTGAGTTGGCTCTAACACCTTAATATCAATTTATACTTCTATGAGAGAATTTTCCCAGCTATGGTGGGGGAGGGGAAGCTACCAGAAACAGTATTCAACTGATCTGTGAAAAAACTTTTAAAGTGTAGACCACTCCATTCTCTTTCTCAGATCAAGTGCTCAAAACTTTGTGGATAACACTGTACTCTGGTTTAGGAATTACCTCTAACAGAACATTTATAGTCTACGCTGGTGGTCTACAAAATTACTGAGGTCCCTTCTCTGTTGGAAACTCTTAAAGGTCAATTCTTGGGTTTTTATTTTCTTCTATCTCTCTTTATTGATTACATTTCAAATTCTATCCCTTCAGGCAAAATAACGCTTTATGCAGATAACATTCTGCCCCTAAAAAGGAAATTACACACTTCTTTAAGTGGTTTACCCAAAATAAACATACATTTAATGTCAATAAAACTGCCACAGTACTATCTGGGTTCCAACACAAACTTAAAACTGTTTTCCCCTGTTGATCACTGACTGGAATAACAAACCATTAAGTGTGGTTGATTAGTATAAGGACGATCTGTTTCATAAACCGCATTGACAAAGTGGTTGCAAAAGTTACTACTCGACTGAAATGCTTCTACTCCATTTCACACCACCTGAACAAAGAAACCAGGAATGCTCTGGCAATGAACACATTTATCCCAAGATTAGAACATGCCTTACAAATTATTATCCTACACTCTACAAATAATACTTCTAAAACACAAATGACTTTTAATACAATCTGAAGATTCATTTGTCGTTCACCCCTACTCAACCATCACTTTATCACCCTGCAAAAGCCAAACTGGCTTTCAGTCCCAGCCTATTCTGCATTTCTTGTATCCTTCCTTACTTTTACAATATTAAACAGTTCTTTCTTCCCATTCCTAAAAGTAAACTCTAAATAAAATCCTAATCCTAAGTCTCTCAGTAGCCAGGACAACAAAACCTTGACTTTAGTTCATCCCTTTTGGCCTCACCACAGATGAGAAGCTCTTCAGCAAAATTACCCCTGCTAATTAGAATCAGTTCTCAGCACAACTCCAGCAATTTTCCAAAAACTTACAGTTCAGGAAAGAGCTAATACGGGTCTATATTATATATTCGAAATTTCAAAACTTCGAATCCCATATGTTTGACAAGATATGATCGAAGTTTAAAAGTTTGAATATATAATAAAACAAACAAAAAAAACTTACCTTAATGGTTTAGACACAGGGGCAAGCCCCCCTGCACCCCCTACAACCCCCTACTTAAATATATCAACTCTGAGATCGCACTTCAGTGCAGAAAAGGGAAATTCTCCCATTCTGCACCAAACAACGCCATTACATTTAACCTTCGAACTCTTGAAATGTCGATTATATGGTGTCGACCATATGACATTCGACATTTCAAGCATTTGGAGTTCTAATAGGAAGCCGCTAATACTACATTAAAAATACCTACAAGTGTACCTGAATTATAGACAAAGAATACTCTACACTTCTCAACAGTACTCCTCCAAATTGTCATAGATTCAGGCATACACTCTGGCCAATACTACAAGGTAGCTTTACAAGTCCTTACCAATGGGCATACAGCAATATTTATTTATTTATTTATTTATTTAAATTTGTTGACCGGGAGTGTCCGACTGGATGTACGTCCATTTTCAGCAGAGGCCCGCGGAGAAAAGCTCCACAGTAAAATACAGTAGTTACATTGGATTACATAGCGATTAGCAATTTAACATAGCAATTACTTACAACATATTTACAGATGAAGAACATAGTACATCAGTAGACAACTAGAATCTTTATCTGTGAAGTACATAACAGACATTAATAAATGTTACAATGAGAAGTTCCTGCTGTATAATAAGTACTAGGCTTATGAGCATCTGAGCTTGCTATAATCAAGGTAGTTAGTGGAGTGGAAAGAAAGGTAGTGGTTGGATGGGGTGGATGATATTAGAGTGGGAGTTGCAAGGGCATAGCCAGCATGTTTTTAGGTGCACTTTTAGTAAAGTTTTGAAGTGGGTGCATGATGGTACGGAGGTAATTGTGGGTGGGAGTGAGTTCTATAATTTGGCTATGATGCAAGAGAATAGTGCTTCACCAGCAGAGTTATTGGCTTTAATGATCTGCAAGTGATTTTGCTGGATCTTAGTGGTCTGGTGGTGTGATAGGTTTGGAGTAGATTCTGGAGGGATGGAACATTTAGTGGATGGTTTACTAGTTTGTGGGTGAGTGAGAGTTGATACCACTGAAGGAGGTGAGGGAGTTCAAGCCAGCCCAGTTCAGTAAGTGGGAGACAGTGGTGACTATGGTAGGATGCCCCTGTGGTGAATTTGGCGATTTTGTTGTAGCAGGTCTCTAGCTTGTTTAGATCACATTGCCTTAGGATGGTATATATTGGAGAGGCATGAAGTAGGGTGGAGATAAGGTGGGAATTTGCTATTGAAATCTTTGCTACTTTGGTGAGAAATTGCTTATTTCTGTATAACGCTCCTAGTTTTTTGTGGACTTTTTTTATGGACATAGATATGTGAATGTCAAATTTTAGTTTATTGTCTATTTCCACTCCTAGCAATTTGATGCGTTCAGTTGGGTATATAGTGATGTTGTCTTTTGCTGTGATGTTAAAGTGAGAGTTGTTTTGAGTATGTTTGGTGGGTTGGAAGATGAGTAGTTTAGTTTTGTTTGGGCTGAGTATTAATTGGGCATCGGATAACCATGTTTCAACAGAGGAAAAGGCTTCCTGTGTGACTTTTTGCAGTTTGGGTAGGGACTGGGCTGAGCAGATGATGGTCGAGTCATCTGCGTATTGTATGAGTGTGCCATGTTTGGTGGCAGAGGCTAGATTATTGGTGTAAACAGAGAAGAGTAGGGGTCCAAGGATGGATCCTTGGGGAACCCCTATGGAGACAGGTAGTTGGGGAGATATGTCATTCTGCCATACAATGGATTGTTGGCGGTCAGACAAGTAACTCTGAAACCAGTTGGTGACTGATTGTGAGAAGGATAGGTTATTGAAGACAGAGATAAGTTGTTTGTGTGGGACCATGTCAAATGCTTTAGATAGGTCTAAGAAAGTAGCAGTGGAGAGATAGCCATTGTCTTTTATGCATATAATATATATACAATATAATGCATATCAATCTGGAAAAGTCAAATATCATTATCTTTACACTTCACAGTAGCTGCCAGGAACCCCAGGCCTCCACAAGTGACAACTTACTACCTGTAGTAACTTAACTTTGGACCCTTCCAGATTACAAAACACCCTGGCAAAATCATAAATGTAACCCTTCAACAACTAAACCTGTGCTATAATCTGTCTCACCTCCTTACCTGAGCAACTCGCAGTGTTATAGTTAGAAATGTACTTATCCCAAAAATGGAATGCAAGCTCCTACTAATAACACATCACTGAGGCATAAATACCCCAAAACTGCAGACTGCCATTAACAGCATCTGTACATTTTCACTACCTGTTGATACACGTGCTCACCACTGTCAAATCCTGTATCATGTCAGCTGACTAGTCAAGGAAAGATCACCTTTCAACTTAGAAATTATTAGATATAAGGCACTGCTCTCCTTTAAAATCCAAAGTACAGATTAAACAACTGAACTGCACGCTGAGAGGTAGTCAGAAAGAAGCCCTAACCCTCATTAGAGAATGCTTTAAAACTACCACATGAGAAAGGTGATTTTCAAAACTGACTCCAGCAATATGGAATAATGTCCCAACAAAAGTAAGGAAGCAGAAGACACTTGAAGCATTTAAAACAAAACTAAAAGGTTTCAAATGCTGCAACAGTCCAAATGCTTATGCTTTTAAGAAAATGTTAATCATTTACTCATGATTAATTATTATCTCACACTCATATAATATATGTGCAATTCTAATACTTTATGCTTATTATGATAGTACAATTCTAATACTGTAAAAGCTCTCCTAAGTTGTTATGCCTTTTTGATTCAGTATCTTCTCTCCATGTTGCCTATGCTCTATGTTTTGCTATAAAACTGTCTTCTCTGTACCACTGAACTACAATACCTTCACTGTATATACATTTAATGAGTCTTCCACGTATAAATGTATTATTATTTATTGTGCCGATTTCTCAGATCATGGCTGAAAACAGTCTGGTGACCAGTCTGCTTACCTGGTTAACAAACTGAAATAAATTAATACATACATATGCCATAACGCATATCATATAATTGAAGGAGTTCCCTCTATTACAAGTATGTAAATTTAGGTTATAATTCAGTGTCCCATAGTTGTAATGTACTAACATCTCCTTTTCCAATCAATATGACTATACCCACTCCATTCATCTCTAACTCTTCCTGATGTTTACCTGCTTCTTTCATCATTATCTGCTCATTTAATTTTGCAGGCCATACTTCATCTTCTGGCTTCAGTTTCTCTTCTGTAGAAGCTTTTCTGTGCTGATATTATTGCATTTACATGAAGGCTTGCCACCTTAATGATTTTTTTCTTTTTTGGATAACAGAAGATTTTAACCTATGCAACAGTTGTATGACCAAGCTTTGTGTATTGGTGTAATATTTCAAATAATGTATTTGAATGTTCTACTTCTATTTTTGTGCCTTATGTACCAGAGTCATGGTTGAAAAGGATCCAAAGAGCATCCCACCCATCTAGTCAACAAAGAAGGAATAAATGAACGGATGAATGAAAATGAATGAATGAATGAATGAATGAATGAATGAATGAATGAAAGAATTATTAAGGTGCCCTGTTTACTTTGACTATTTATACATTTTGCAAATTATCTTATGGGATGCATATGTTAGGCAGAGAGGTTGATTTCAGAAATACTGTCTATAGTTTTGCATAATGATTATGGTACTGTATAATGCTATATTATGTGGCTAGTTCATTGGCGACTTTTTAGATACCACTTTTTTTTTACACTTCTTGGTAATGTTTGAACTACTTCAACATGTTCTGTCCTCTTTGTGGTTGCATTCAGTTGTACTATTTTTTTTCACAAAGTATTTGCTGACCTGCACTGACATTAAACATGCTCTTCCCCTCTCGGTTGGCGGGCATTAGTATTGGGAATGGGTAACTGCTGTTTTGACTGGAAGATGCACCTTTTTATTGTATTGATTTACTGCTATAAACAAAGTAATGATTTAAACTCTAATGTAAAATGAAACAAAAGAAAAAAGTAAGACCCATTCCCCTGTATCAGCTGGAATATGTAGATTCAGAGGTAGTTACTAGGCATGCAACTGTCTAGTCCAATAGCATTGTCAGAGTATATGATTTACTGAGAGACATAAAAAAAGGCAAAGGAAGGCTAAGGGCTGAAATCCTTGAGTACAGGAAACAACATTTTTCTAGAACATAGTCTTATTCATCTGCACTACTTGCATTGCCATCCGACAATACAAAACTAGATAATTTCTATAACGCAAAGCTTTTGAGAAAAAAAAAGTAGCTGAGAAAAAGAAAAACATGAGTAGGAATTTAAACTCTGCTGTCCACAACACTGTGCTGTCATCTCATAACCCTTACTGAATAGGCCAACATTTTCATTAGCTGTAATGTGGTGCATGAGTTCACCATTCTTATCGTGTTTTGTCATTGGTCATAGTGCACTGCATTACATAGAGATATCACAGTTTAGAGGGCATGACTTGAGTCCATCTTCTAACTATAAAACATGTTTGGCAAATCTTTAGTCAAATGCATTTGACTGTCATGTGAGCAGACAGCAGGATAAAGTCCATTGGAAGTGTTGATGGGGGTATTCAGTGGAGAAGCAGTAATGCATGCATGCATGGCTTGTAATTCAGAGAATGGCTTTATTTAAACAAGCTGAACAGCACCTATAATCTTACAATCCAGAAAAAATATCACAAAGTCTTATGAAGGGACATAGAAAAGACTATTGTGTTATATGCTCTATGCAATGCAGGGCTGTCTTCTAGTAGCATGGCAGTTGTGTTTTAAATGTCTGACAGTTAGCTCAGAAGATTAAGGCTATGAGCTCTTATCCAATTAGTTCCTAAAGTGCAGGGTTTGGTGCCCTCAGCTTTCATTTACCAAATGTGGGACATTGAGCAAATCTCTTAATAAACAGTGCTTTGGGGCAATTGGTAATTTAGCCAATGCTCCATAATGGTCTACTAGACTGCATGCCTGGTAGTTACTTATGAACTTACATTCTATATAACTACATGTATATGAAACTCTTGGATGTCTACCTGATAACCTCTGAAGTGATTGCAGACAACCCAGGGAAAACTATTTGATGAGCAAATTCAAGAAATATGATGTGAAAAAACACTTAAGTGTTTAGTGCCTTATTATACCAAGATTCACAGATGGTGATCAACATGTATATGTGTAGTGGGAAGTAGAGAATAAAAGCAAAGTTTAACATTATTTAACGCTTGCCTGTCTTACTCAATATCATACATCTTTCAAGATTTTCAATCAGGGTTGCATTGTGTAACAAATCTGTGCATTTTTATACAGACATCATCATCATTCCTTTTCTGGTGTTCAGACAATGCTTTCTAGATTAAATGTTCTCAACATAAGTAAATACTGGTAAATAAATTTGTTGTGGCAGTGTATTAACAGTAAAAGTCGTTTATATATATATATATATATATATATATATATATATATATATATATATATATATATATATAATCACTAGGATATTACCAATATCCTGGCAGATCAATTCAGTGCCAACTTCACCCCCCTCTTACCACCTAAAGGGCTCATCTCAATACTTAAAGATTGCCAAGTTCTGGTAATAACAGCCACACAGGTAAAAACTGCACTCTCCAAAGCTAAAAATACAGCATCCATGGGACCAGACAACATCCTGGGCTGTGTACTACATGAACTACAAAATTTACTGGCACTTCACCTAAGTGTCATGTTTAATCATAGCCTCACCTCAGGCTTCATGCCCACTGAGTGGTGTACAGCTACAGTTATCCCACTCCACAAGGGGGGATCCACATTGGATCATGGGAAGTACCACCCCTTCAGTCTGAAGAGCCTGATCTGCAAGGAACATATTATCATGGAACTTATAAACAAAGACATTGGCAACCTTCAAACACTGGACCCCACCCAGTTTGGGTTTGTGAAGGGCTGATCTTGTCTCCTGCACCTGACTGACTTCTTTGAATCAGTCTCCAGAGCTGTGGATGAGGGTAAGGCAGTCCACACAGCCTATCTGGACCTTGCCAAAGCCTTTGACACCATCTCCCACTCTGGAATCATAGATAAACTTACTAAGCTGGACATTAATCCCTGCATCACTTGATGGGTTGCCAACTGGCTTACTGACAGAACCCACACTGTAAAAGTAGCCAACTCCAAATCCAGCTCCAGACAAGTGACAAGTGGAGTACCTCAGAGTTCAGTCCTGGGACCGCTCTTATTTGGCATCTACTTCTCTGAAGTACAGGCCAACACTAAGGGACTCTGGCTAACAAAGTTCACAGATGACTGCAAACTGGGAGCCATTACTGAATCTCCAAATTATGTGGATATTCTACAAAAGGGCCTTACAGAAACAGATGCTTGGTGTCAGAGCCATGGGCTCAAGCTCAATGCCAAGAAATGTATAATTATCTCCTTTGGGAAAACACACGTACCCATGAACTATACACTAAACATCGAAAGTGTGATAAGAGACTTAGGGATACAGGTGGACAGTGGTCTCACCTTCGATACCCACATCACCACAACAGTGAGGAAGTCCTTCTATGTGGCACACCTCATTACTAAGGGCTTTTCATCCAGAAAAAGGAGGTCATTGTCCCAGTGTACTCATCCCTCATTAGACCCATTATAGAATACAATGCCCATTTGGTATGTACCGCTCAAGACATCTGCAGCAACTGGAAAGGCCAAAGAAATACCTCACTAAAAGAATCACAGGCCTAAAACAGATGCCCTATGCTGCCATCTAAAAAAACTCCAGCTATACTCTGTCGCATATTGTCTACTCAGAGGTGATCTCTGCTTAACATACAAGGCCATGTCAAACCCAGAGCTGTTGGACATGCTACACGTAAAGAAATCCTAATCCCTCAGAGCCACATGCTCCAGGGATCTAAACCTTGTCATCACAATAAACAAAACATGCTGGAGGGACAGGTTCTTGACCCAGAGACTCCCCAGACTCTGGAATAGACTGTCCATACATGTCAAGCAGAGCACCTCTTTGGTCCTCTTCAAAAGGAACCTTGATGATTGGATGTGAGATAGGAAATTCACCCCGGGGATCACATCAGTCACCCTGCTAGACAGGGGTCCAGGGAAGTAAATATTGTGGGAAGAAATAGCCAGGGAATTGTTATGACTAGGCTTGTATAGGGCCTAGGGCCGATAGCCTAGTACCAGCCTATGAACCTATGATCTTCTTAGAGACAGTTCATATCGCTGAAGGAAGCCATCTAGCTAATGCTGTGATTCTTTGAATTCTTCTGGAGATATTTCTAACTGTGGTGCCATTGCAAGGGGAAAGCCTTGAATATCAGCCCTCAACACAACCAAAGCCTTTGCTCTCCTGTTCACAGATGATGTCTTCCAGCTCAGGTAATAATGGTTGTCAACCTGATCCACACATGCACTTCTTAGCATTTCCTAGTCGGCCTGTTGACTGAGGTTATTGTACGCTGCATGTCATTTTTGGACCATTCAGAGAGCTAAATTCTTCTCTTTGCAGAAAGCCATCAGATTCTTTCCCCGGGAGCCCTCCATGATTCCTTTCTTGTACTCGATGGAATAGCTCTTTCTTTTTGCACTCATCTTCTCTGGGGGGGGGTTAATTGGAGACTTACGAGACTGAAGTAGCAACACAAAATGGCACCGGTCAAGAAGAGAAGACACAACCATAGCCATTGTTTATCATGTGCACATGCTTTATGAGTGTTGTCTGTACTTTGACCGATCAAAGTACACCTGCCTGTGTTTATGGGCCAAGGATCTCATCCGTCAAGTGTGAGTGATGATTAGGGTTACAGTATGAATCATAGAGGACTCCCAGGGAAAGAATCTTATGCCTTTCTGCAAAGAGAAAAAGCTGGGTGTCTGAATGGTCTGAAAATGGTGAGCAGAGTATGATAACCTCAGTCAACAGTAATATTATTCTATAATTCAACACGTCTGTTGTGTGTTGTTGACAATCTTAACTAGGGCTTATTTTTGGAGTAGGGCTTATAGCATGACCACCCTGGAAAACCATGCTAGGCCTTATTCTCTGGTTAGTCATATTTACAAAGAAATACGGTACATATATCTGGTTGAGACCATATGATCAAGGTTTCAGAAGCTCAAAATTCTGAAACAAATCCAACAAAAAAAAACCCAACAACAGATAAAACGTTTCTGCATGGGGATAAGCCCCCCTGCACCCCCCCACAACCCCCGCTATTTAAAAATACCAACTCCGAGATCGCATGACAGTGAGGAAAAGGGAAATGTCCCATTTCACCATGTATGCAGATCTCCATTCAGAATTTTGAAGTTCTGAAACCTCGATCATATGGTCTCGACCATATGAATTTCGAGATTTCAGACATTTCAGATTCTAAAAGGAACCTATATATATATATATATATATATATATATATATATATATATATATATACACACACACATATATATATATATATATATATATACACACACACATATATATATATATATATATATATATATATATATATATATATATATAGATATATATAGTAACAACACAGCACAGTATTTAAGGATAGAAAAAATTGTAAGCATGGAGAACTAGTTATGAAATCTATTGATGCTACATCTATATAAATGGATCCTTAGATGATGTAGATCAGAGTGTGTATGAACTTTTAAGAAGCTAGCACGTGTATATCAATGCTGAGCATGTGCAAGAGAAACTGCCATTTTGTAGTGAGCTGCAGATTTGTAAGCATGTATATATGTGTAGTAGTCAGTCAGTTTGTTTATATTTTATGTTGCTGCTATCAGTGCTGATGTGTATGTTCATAGGTTCATAGGTTCATAGATTAATACTAAGCTAACTGCCCATGCGAGCCATTTTAAGCCTAGACAATTATCCCATGTGAGACTCAAACCCTGCACCTTATGTTTGTAAGGCAGACACCTTAACCATTAGGTCACCCTCCCAACCCTGTATGTAATAAAGTATATAAACGAACACCCGAGTCTCTTCATCTTAACTAGCTACATAAGACAAGTGACATGGTGTCAGAAGTGGGATCAAAAGTCAAGACCATGATGCAGTCAGTTAAAGTTGGAGGAATATATAGGACTGGATCATCCCTACTGCTCAAACAACTCGCAAAACAGGTCAAAAACAAATTCCTGGTACTAATACTCACTTAAATGATTTTTTACTCAACAAATATAAAATGAAGTACTCAGAACACTCAAAACAAATTTCTAGTTAAATGAAATGTCCAAAACTGTGATATATTTACAGCATATATGTCATATATATATATATATATATATATATATATATATATATATATATATATATATATATATATATATATATATATATGTATGGGAACACTTCACAATGCCGAAATCCTGAAAGATCGAATTTCATATGGCAGAGACCATATGATCGAACTATTGGAATCCTGACATTGTGAACGGAGATCTGCATACACTGTGGAATGGGAGATTTTCATTTTCCTTGCTGTAGTGCGATCTCAGAGTTGGGATACCTAAGTAGCACAGGTGTAGGGGTGCAGGGGTCTGGTCCCCTGCAGAAACATTTAAGTTGTTTGTTTTTTTTAGCAATTGTTTCGGAATTTCGATATTCTTAAACATCAGTCATATGGTCTTGATCATATGAAATTCAATGTTTTGGAATTTCGAGATTCTGAAGTGAATCCATATATATGTTTTAAATATATATATATATATATATATATATATATATATATATATATAATATACAATATATATATTTATATATATATATATATATATATATATATATATATATATATATATATGACATATATAATATATAGCTAAAATAGCTGGGAATTTTAAGTCTTCACACTCTAAAGTGCCTGAAGCTGACTGGGAGAACACGTTTCTGGAATATGCTGGGCAAGAAAAAAGAGAAAGGAATGTCAGAGAACAAGGAAAAGAGGTTGCAGAGCAGGTATTGATACAAATTTAAAAGCAAACTCCTATAGGCCTGTACTAATAACTATACTGCTAGCTAATGTGAAACCACTGGGCAGCAAGATGGATAACTTGAGTTTGGAACTCTCCAACAAGAACAAGGTGAGATATACTTGCTTATTTTTGATTACTGAGATGTGGCTGCATGACAAGATAAATGACAGTGCAGTAAACATAGTGAATTTTATGCTGTTTAATGCAGACAGAAAACATACACTGTGTGGAAAGGCCAGAAGAGGTGGAGTCTGCATCTATGTTACCAAACGATGGTGCAGCAACTGTGAAATCCTAATATCACACTGCTGTGAGAACTTAGAGTTCATGTACATTAAATGTAGACCATTTTATTTGCCCAAGGAGCTGAATGGGTTCAGTGTAACAGTGGTACATATCCCACATAGTGCTAATACCAGTGAGGCTTTAAATAAACTATGGAGTCACATGGGTGAGCTGCAGAGCCAGTATCCTGACTTTGTACATGTGGCAGCTGGTGACTTTAGTAAAGCAGATCTGAAAGAAGCACTGCTACACTACCAGTGTGTGGATGTTCCTACAAGAGGTGATAATATCCTGGACAAGGTGTACATAAACTTAAACAAAGCTTATAAGGCAGTGCAACTTCCACAAATGGGAAACTCTGACCATTATACCATATTGCTATCACCAGCATACAAACCTGCAACTGGTAAGAGAGAAAAACACAAAGAAACAAATCCGGGTATTACCCAAGGGAGCTATGGAAGCCCTCCATAACTGATTTGAAAGAACCAACTGGGATATGTTCAAGGAGGTAGCCACAGTGAATCAGCATCTGAACCTTGATGAATACACTGAGGTACTGATGGCATACATTTCAAAACTGTGTTGATGGGATAAGAAATAAGAAGAGCATCACTATTAGAGCTAACCAGAAGCCATAGCTTACCCCTAATTTATATCAGCTTCTGAAGGAGAGAAACACAGATTACAGGGCTAAGGACAAAGCAGCCCTAAGTGTAGCAAGAGGTAATCTGAGGAGGGGTATAAAGGAGGATAAGAGCGAGTATGGCAAAAAGGTACAGAGCCACTTTGGAGACTATGGCAAGCCATACAGGAGATCGCTGACTACAAAATCTGGTCAACATAGTGTAAGGACAGCATCAAATTCCTGGACAGTTTGAACATCTTCTTTGGTAGATTTGAGGAAAGAAACAACAGGTTAGCACTAAAGCTACCCACTGATGAAAAGGATGCAGTACTCAGCCTCAGCACAGAGGAAGTAAGAAGAGAGCTAAGGAGAATGAACCCCAGGAAGGCTGCTGGCCCAGACAACATACTAGGCAAGGTGTTAAGAGGCTGTGCTGATCAACTATGCACAGTGTTCAAGGAAACAGTTAACATCTCTCTTGCCATGGCAAAAATACCCTCATGCTACAAGGAAATTAACATCATCCCACTACCTAAGAAAACCACTCAATCCAGCCCTAATGACTACAGACCAGTCACTCTGACATCTACCGTTATGTAATGTTTTGTGCGCCTGATCAAAAAGCATCATTCATCATGCCTGCCACCTGATTTTGACCCTCTGTAGTTTGCGTACAGAGCTAACCAATCCATGTTTGAGCATTTAGTGGACAAAGACAACTATGTAAGGATGCTGTTCATAGACTTCAGCTCTGCATTTAATACGATGGTACCAATGCAGCTGATAGAAAAAATGGCACATTTAGGAATTAGTAAACATCTCTGTAACTGGATCTTGAACTTCCTGTTGGAGAGACCACAGAGGGTGTGTTCAGCTAAGAATACATCAAAGTACATCATGATTAACAGGGTTCCACAAGGATGTGCTCTCAGCCCACTGTTATTCACCATCTTGACCCCCGACTGCTATGCTAACCACAAGTCCAACCATATTATCAAGTTTGCTGATGACACCACAGTCATGGGGCTCATCACAAAGGATGATGAAAGGGTTTACAGAGAAGAGGTGGCATCTATGATCAGTTGGTGTGAGGGGAACAACCTTGACCTGAATGTAAGCAAGACCAAAGAGATTATTATCGACATCAGGAAAAGGAGAACAAATCATCCATGTTCAGGATCAATGGTGAGAGTGCGGAGAGGGTTAAGAGAACAAAATTCCTGAGTGTACACATATCAGAGGATCTCTCGTTGTTGGAAACACCAGCCAACTGGTCAAGAAAGTGCATCAATGCCTCCACTTTTTAAGAAGGCTGAAAAAATATAAGCTTCCTCTTCATATTCTCTCCACCTTCTACAGAGGTGCAATAGATAGCATCCTCACCTGCAACATCACAGTGTGGTTTGGAAGCTGCACAGTTACAGAAAGGAAGGTGCTACAAAGAGTTGTGAGGGTTGCAGAGAAGGAAACAGGTTCCAGCCTTTCATCGATACAACATTTTTATTCTGCAAGAAGCATCCAAAAGGCCACCAAAATAATACAGGACAACAGGCATCCGTGCATGGACTGATTAAACAGCTGGCATCAGGCAGGAGATATCGCATCATCCACTGCAGCACTACAAGATTCAGTAACAGCTTTTACCCTACAGTGATTAGACTTCTGAATTCGGGCACTAATCCCAGTGGTCTGAACACATAATAAGTCAATTTTTATTTATTTTTGTAATATATATTTACAGATATTCCAAGTAAGTGCAATATTTATTTATTATATTCATAGTCAGTATTATTTGACTCAGGGCCGGATTCATTAAAGGCTTGCATGGAGTCTAAGAGTAGAATAAGACTCCATGCAGCCAACATGTCTGCCGAGCGATCCAGGAACAGTCAGCAGGGGCGTGCAAGAGATCTCCTAAAATTACTCTTACACGGACAGGGCTAGGTTATGCAAATTACCTCATTTACTGCTGAAAGTTATGCAAATGAGGTAAATTTGCGATCCAGGAAACCCTAACTGTCTGAGTAAGAGTAGTGTTATTTGCAGAAATGTACTCCGTTGTCAACTGAGTATTGTTCTGCAAATAGCAAAATGGAGCCGTGACAGCTCTAAATAAAGGATGCATCCAGTTGAGGAAGCATGCCAATGGCCAAATATACGGCCATTGGCAATTCTTCCCGTTGCAAAATAAAAAAAACGTAATTTTTTTACCTCGATCTCCGAAGTTTAAGCGTAGAGCAGCGTTGCGCAAAAGTGCTGTGCTGTAAAAACCATGAAACAAAAAATAAAAGCCAAATAAAAGCCCGGCTATAAACAAACTGTACAACAAAAGAAGGAAGCTACTGCAGGACAGAGCCAAATCCCACAAGGGAAAGGCTTCCCTGATCAGCACAAATAAAAAACTACGCTCTCTCATAAAAACATCTAAAGCAAACTTTGAGAAAAAGATTGCCAAGGATACCAAAGACAATCACAAAGCCTTCTTCAATTATGTCAGAACCTTGGGAGGAAATTCTCAGATATGCTCTGAGCTAGTACACAATAACAAAAAATTCACTGACCCTACTGACATTGCCAACATTCTGGCAGATAGGTTCAGTGCAAATTTCTCCCCTCCCTCACCCCCTAAAGATGAAGTAACTATCCCTGCTGAATGTAACCTACCTGTCATCACAGACACACAGGTGAAATCAGCACTCAACAAGGCAAAAACACAGCATCTATGGGACCCGATGGTATCCCCGGTTGGTGTTACGTGAACTCAAGATGAACTAAACCCGCTAAGAACTCTATTCAATCTTAGCCTCACTACAGGATATGTACCTGAACACTGGTGCACAGCAACAGTGGTCCCACTCCACAAAGGGGAAATTCAACTGACCCAGGTAACTACCGCCCATAAGTTTGACCAGCCTGGTCTGTAAGGCTATGGAAAGGATCATCATGGAACTCATAAATGGCGACATTGGTGATCTGCAGACCCTTGATCCCACACAGTTCGGTTTTGTAAAAGGCAGATCCTGCCTCTTAAACCTGGTTGACTTCTTTGAGACAGTCACTAGTGCCATCGATGAGGGCAAGGCTGTCCACACTGCCTATTTGGACTTGGCTAAGGCCTTTGACACAATACCACACTCTGGCATCATTGACAAGCTCAGCAGCCTAAATGTAAATCCATATGTCACAAGATGGGTAGCAAATTGGCTAAAAACAGAACCCATAAGGTTAAAATTGCTGGAGCCATGTCAGACTCAAAACCGTCACAAGTGGTGTCCCACAGGGCTCAGTCTTGGGTCCACTCCTATTCGGCATTTATTTCTCAGATGTGAAAGCAAATATGGAAGGATTATGGCTGACAAAGTTTGCAGATGACTGCAAACTGGGTGCCATAGTGGATTCACCTGCCGACACACACATCCTACAGAAAGGTCTCACTGAAACGGACAACTGGTGCGGAATCATGGCCTCAAACTTAACGCCAAAAATGTATAGTCATCCCTTTGGGAAAACAAAGTACCCACAAACTATCACGTAGACAATAACCCACTGAATACAGAAGATGTAATCAGAGACCTGGGGACTCAAGTCGATAGTGACCTCTCCTTTGACAACCATGTTGCCAAAGTGGTCAGAAAGACTTTCTACCTTGCCCATCTCATCATGAAGGGATTCTCATCCAGATCAAAGGAGGTCATTGTACCTCTGTATTCCTCCCTTGTCAGGCCCATGATTGAATATAATGCTCCATTTGGGATGTATCTCACCGCACATGCAACAACTGGAAAGACCCCAGAAGTACCTCACCAAGAGGATCATAGGTCTAAAACATGTGCCTTATCCAGCTAGATTAAAGAAACTCCAGCTCTATTCGGTGGCATACCGCCTGCTCAGAGGTGATTTGTGCCTAACATACAGGGCCATGTCCAACCAGGAATTGATGGACATGCTCCATCTCAAAAAATCCAAATCCACCAGAACCACACGAGCTAAAGATTTCAACCTCTGCACAAATATGAATAGGACATGCTGGAGGGATAGATTCATAACACAGAGGTTACCCATACTCTGGAACAAAATCCCAGTTCACGTGAGACAGAGCCCTTCATTGGCACTGTTCAAGAAAAATCTCGATGCATGGATGGGAGATCGCAAGTTTACCCCGGGAGTGACCTCAGTGTCACTACTAGACAGAGGTATAGTTTACTAAATAATGGGGTTCCACAAGTGTCACTACTAGAGAGGCGCAACTATATAGTATGGGGTGGCGTAAAGCCACATCACTGTTGGCTAGGCTTATAAATGCCCCCGGGCAGATAGCCTAGTACACTACTATGAAACTAAACTATGAAACAAATAGGGATATTACTCTAAATATTTAACTGCCATGTAAGTGAATGGCAGGCTGAAGACAACATGGCTACTGAATAGAAGTTGCTAAGGGGGGAAGCTCAGTCTAAGAGATGTAACCAAGCATTAGTAGGCAATCCTATGCAAATGAGGGTAAGGATAGTGAATCCCAATTTCACATGGCATATGAGCAAAGTCCATGGAGTGTAAGAGTAGGATAAGGGGAGTATCAGAGTAGAAGATAGGTGACATCATGATGGGGGGCACGTATGAAAGAATGTAAGCTCATTGGAGCAGAGTGGCATGTGTTTGCTGTCAGTTACCCATCACTGGAAGAGGCGTGTCAACAGGTATCCTAGCTAAAGGCAAGAAATTGAAGACATATGCCGTGGATAACACTAAAGTTTCTTGTAGAAGATCCTGCAAGGTGTATGCGTGCATGTGCTCTCCTGTAAAACCCAGTAAGACTGCATGTGCACGTGTGCACCTGTGTGCACGTTTAAACCGGAGGAAGCATGTGTATGGTTGTTGAAACCTGTGTAAGCGCATTTGCGCCTGTGTGCGCGTGTTTAAGCTGGAGTCAGCAAGTGTTAGGCCGTGTAAGCATGTGTGCATGCTTGTGAGCTTGTGTGCGTGTGTTTGCACTTGTTTGCGCGGTGCTGCCCCCTGTGGAAACAGAAAGGGAAAAGGTAGCACAACAAATAGTATGAAGTTAACCAAGGAGAACTAGCAGAGCTAGCAGGTGAAAACAATCAGAATCAGCCAATTACACAGGCAATACACTAGCCCAGCCCAGCCCAAAACTTAAAACTCTGCAAACAACTTTCCACTATGTTTTTCTCAGAGCTACTGCAACACTGCAGTAAGCTAATAGAAGTGAAAACTGAAAAAGTTTTACTGAGACAAAGAAATGTTAGGGGCTGCCATTGCTGTTATAAGGCGATATATGCAACATGCTGAGGGTGGTGACAATGCGAATGCTGCTGAGCAACCCACAGTGAGGAGATGGAGAAGAGAGTACAGGCCCAGGGTAACTTACCAGGGGCTACATGAGCTGGAGATAGTGGAGCACTATAGAGTGGACAGAGACCTCATGCAGCAAATTGTTGAGCTGTGCAGGCCACGCCTCACACACAGAACCAACAGAGGGGAACCCATCCCAGTGGAAACCAAGGTATGTGTTGGCCTAAGAATACTAGCAACAGGTACCTTCCAGAGACCAACTGGTGATATGATGGGGATTTCACAGGCATCAGCATCCAGGGTACTGCACCAGTTCCTGAATGCCATGTCAGCACATGTCGGTGATCATGTATATTTCCCCAATTCCCATGAGGTATTGGCCAGCAATATGCATCTTTTCCAGCAAATAGCGGAATACCCTGATGTAGTGGGTGCAATAGACTGCACTCACATATGCATCAAAGCACCAGCTGGTGAGCGGGGTAGGGTCTACTTTAACCACAAGGGTTTCCCCTCCATCAACTGCCAGGTCATGTGTGATGCCCAGGGCATAATAATGAATGTGTGTGCTGGCTGCCCTGAAAGCTGCCATGATTCCCATATCTGGCATCTAACACAGCTGTACCAGACATTTGCCATTGGGGACATCCCTCATGGTCACCTAGTGGGGGATGCTGGATATGCACTGGAACCGTGGCTGATGACACCCATCAAAAATGCACACACACCTGAACAGGAACGCCATAATGAGGCACACGCACAAACACAAAATGTAATCGAGCATGTGTTTGGGCTGCTCAAGTCACGGTTCCGGTGCCTGTACACATCTGGTGGAGTCTTGCAGTACTCACCAACTACATGTACCCAAATAGTTATGGTATGCACTATGCTACATAATATGATCCTGCAAAAACAGCTGCAGCAGTAGCAGCATGGGGCCGGGCCAAACAGCCCCCCACCATTTTCAAGGCCATCACAGGCAGAGCATGACTCGGAGGAGGAACAACCTGAGCCTGCCTCAGTAGGCAGAAGGAGGCGTGCCCAGTATGCTTTGGCCTTGGCAAAGAGGCAATGCATAGCATATGCACTAGCTCAGTAGGAACCCTGGAAATGATACCTCTCTCTGACTTGCACATATAGTAAAAGGGATGCCTAACTCAACACTACCTGGTTTCAAACATGTATATGGAGTGTACTATGTACATCCGGCATAGGCAGCCCTGCAGCACCACCTGAGGCATGATTGTCATGTTTTAAGCAATATAAAGCAGTGCTAAACAGCTTTTACCACTATTTAGTATATGTAAACAAAATTGCACACACTAAGTAGCACAACTTTGGGCAATGTTGAGCAGTACTGGGCAACGTTCAGCAATGTTAGTTAATGTTGAGAAATGTTGGGGAAGTTTGGTCAAAGTTGGGCATAGTTGAGCAAAAGCAGGTAAACATGGTCAATATTTGCTTTACTGTTCCTTAAGCAGTCTGATCTGCCCAGTATGAAAATATGAAACAATGACAGTCGTCGAACCCAGGATACTGTGCACTATAGTCACAGTACCAAACCACTAAACCATGACAACATTTCTCTGGTCAGCCTGTATGAAGGAATGTTGATAAGTCTGTGCAAAGTGTCTCATGGAAACCCTGCCGGCACAGCATAATCCCTGTAGAGTTATGACACAAAGGTGAGCCCTGCAGTAAAAATCCAACTTGATTTACAACACACATAAAGTATAAATGTTAATATTGGGTGTGTTCACACACGTCAACAAATGTAGTGGACTTCACACAGCAACATACTGAAAGGTCACACTGGGCATGCTCACACGCTTGAATAAATGAGGCAAATGTCAGGCAACAACATACTGAAAGGCCAAACTAGGCATGCTCACACACATAGGCCATGTCTGAGTACAGCAGTGGGCCACACATATCTGGCAGTTGCATGTGTTAACCCAGAAACCTGTCACAATTCACCAATCCTGACTTATGCACACAGTGATATGACAACAGACACATATATAATATATTGGAACCCTGTCATAATCAAATATGTACTACAGATACTTAGGTTGTTCATAGAAAGTTGAAAAGCAAAGAAAATAAAAAACCCGAAATCAGTATCATCAATAAACAATGTGCACTCCAAACACTATCCAATCCAGGTGATGGAAAGATTATCTGTGAAGGAGTCCATACAGAACCATGACACTTCCTTCAGCTATGTCATAAATAGCAATGTACACTCATATATGTCCTGAGTCAGGGCCAACTGTAAATGACTGACAATGCCAACATCCTGTCAGACAGGCCCATACATACATACCCACCTCCCACTGACAAAAGGCCCTATCATCATACCAGGAGATATCACATGTAGAATGGGTAAACAGCTCCTTCCAAAGCTGCAAACATGGCATCAATTGGATTACATTGTGCCCCTATATGTGTCATAAGTGAACTGCAGAACAAACAGACCCTGCACCTGAACAGTCTGTTGAGCCTCACCCTCTCTACAGGATATGAAACTGTTGAATGGGTTACAGCAACATATGGCACACTACACAAGTGTTGGTGCACAACAGACCATGGGATCTATAGTCTTATAAGCCTAAGAAGTCTGATCTGCAAGGCCATGGAGTCCATCATGATTGAAGTCAGAAATAGAGCTATTGGAAGCCTATAAACACACAACCCTACCAACTTTGGTTTGGTCATGGGCAGATCATGGTTCCCAAACCTGCTAGACTATTTGCAAGGCAGCCACCCAGGACATACATCAATGAAATGAGCTACACACGTCCCACATACACTTTGAATAGCCCCTTTCCAACATCCCAGACACATGTCATATCCACAAAATCAACAACCTGTGCATAAATATGTATTGCCATCGGATGGATTGGCAACTGGGCCACAGATAGATCAGACAAGGTAAGAATTGTGGAGTCCTGTTCAAGCTGGTAACACCTGCTGTCCCCCATGGCTCAGTCCTGGGATTCATAAAACTAAGTGCACACACATTACCATATGTAGTCTGATGATGTCAGCATCCCACAAATATAGCAGTGGAAATGAAAACTCCAAGTAAAGCATATAGTACGCTGTGTTAATGTGTATCTCTCCAGTATCATAACATAGTTAGGTAGGGGTTTGACTCCTGCAATTGCTGTGTGCGTGTGTGTGGGGGGGTATGTGTCTGTGTGATTTCCTTTGAGAGGAGTGCCCTTTTTGGAGACTAGGAAAACACCTTAAAAGTGTTATATTCCTCTTTGGCAAGTCTGATGATGTCAGCATCCTACAAATATAGCATTGGAAATGAAAACTCCCAGTAAAGCATATAGTGTGTCGTGTTAATGCGTATCTATCTAGTATCATAACATAGTTAGGTAGGGGTTTGAATCCTGCAATTGCTGAGTGTATGTTTCTGTGTGATTTCCTTTGAGAGGAGTGCCCTTTTTGGAGACTAGGAAAACACCTTAAAAGTGTTATATTCCTCTTTGGAAAGTCTGATGATGTCAGCATCCTACAAATATAGCAGTGGAAATGAAAACTCCCAGTAAAGCATATAGCGCGTCGTGTTAATGAGTATCTTTCTAGTATCATAACATAGTTAGGTAAGAGTTTGAATCCTGCAATTGCTGCATATGTGTGATAGTTGGTCAATGTGTTGTAGGTTTACCTTTTACTACTGCAGGACATATCAGTATAACAACAGTATGTGCATTGCACACTTCAGGTATCTGTGTGGCAAATACATATATGTACATGTGACCTCAATTAGTTCATAGGTGTGAAGCCTGCCTTCTACATGAATACATCTGTTACACATGACAGATTGTGCTGCTGCTTCTCAGACCTTCAGTCACATATGCATGTTTGTGACAAGGCCAGCCACTGTAGTGATCTGTGGCCTAGGTCATCTGTGTCACACACACCCATGACAGTTTCTATAGAATAGTGTGAGTGAGGGTTCATGCCTGGGGTATATTTCAGACATGTTCAAACACAACAAAGTCTGTCAATAATGGACATTCATTATAGGTGTACAACAACTTTGTGGATATGCATACAGACCCCTTATAGCTTATGTGATACACCGAGGGACTTCAGAATACCTATGGAAATGTGAATACCAAAGGACAGATGACATAACACTTGGCTGTATGTACACATTGGTACCCATTCTACATGTTTGGGGCTACTACCTATGTGGTACAGTCGGGATACTATGTTTAGTAAAAGTGGATGACTATGCTAAATTTGGCTTACAGCTTTACAGCATGGTTTGGACAACAGGTATCTGTCTGTATGATACCCTTGTGGAGGATAAGTGTCTCATCCAGAAAATGCATTGTAGGCCACTGTATATATTTCCAGATGTGGATGGACATATCCCTAGTGTGTTTGCTTGTACCTAAAAGGGCTATATGCCAAACAGGAGTGGTCCCAGGAATGGGTGGTGGTCAATGCCACTGGTTACTGGTATAGTATTGTACCGGAAGTACCCAAATACTACTGAGTTTCCTACATCTGTGTGTCAGTTGTCAAGACATCATCTAACGATTGGATATAGTCAGGCTGTTGAGGTTGTGTATACTACCTGAATGCAAACCAATGACAGATAGTAACAGTATCACCCACAGCATAGTGTCAAACCATGTCACACACACATGTGTACCCAAGTTAAAACATATGTGTATTAAAATGCATACTGGCCACCAGTAGAAACTATGAAGTGTTGACACTGTGTAATACAAGGCATGTCACCCTTCCCATGTGTCCACTATGCACGTACATGCAGACAGTGCACCTCCACCACGTTCACAAATGTACACCTGCAAATCTGTACTGCACACATCACACACGTACTGTCCACTCACCAACACATGCTGCCAAAACTACACACATCAGCCAAGTGGCACATGGGCGGACAATACATTTTTGGAATTAACACTGTTGTAATCAATACTACATTGATAATCATAGCTTTAATGTATCATGCCTGCTCAGATATACCTACAAGGATATCATGACACTGTACTGTTGACAACATGCTAACATTGCTACACTGCTATAAAGTCACCCTGTGCATCAGCACCATGTTAGCCTGTTCCTGCATCAATGTTACAGATAACAGGAGGTGGCAGAGTTTCATCATATGCACAAGGTGTGTTGTTGGTTTGCCAGAGACCAACATTGACCCATCCAATCGACATGTGTGTGTGTGTGTGTGTGTGTGTGTGTGTGTGTGTGTGTGTGTGTGTGTGTGTGTGTGTGAGGGACAACAGTACAGCATGGGTCAATGTTGATGTAACGTGTGTGTGTGTGTGTGTGTGTGTGTGTGTGTGTGTGTGTGTGTGTGTATGTGTTAGCCCTAAGTGTTTGGATTACGTGTGTGTGTCTGCATGCAGACAGTTCCACCATGCGGCTGCCATATACGGGAGGTTGTGGGACAGCCACAGACTGTACCTGCCAGGCTGTTCAGATCACCGTCTCTGGCCACGGACACAGTACCTGTGCCTGGCAGGGGTGCAACAGACAGTATCGGGTACTAAGCCAAACTGGGTAGTATCATCAGAGGCAGAGGGATGTCGACTGGATCCATGTCCCTGCTGGGACTGACCAGAGCCATGTGCACATGGTCTTCTATGATGGTCTATTGACAGCCCAGCTCCAACATTGCTGGGGCTAGTACTGCCACTATGGGAGCGGCTTTGACTTGTGTGTCATCTGTGACGACTGCCAGCCGATGATGCTGCTGGCATACGTCCACGTCGACATCTCGGCCGTCCTGCACTGTCCTGGCACATGGACATGATATTGCGGAGGACATCTAATGTCTCCCCCCAATGTCTATCATTGACCTTGGTGTAGTGATGGACTGCACCGGCAAGGTCACGGATACTGTCATTGATAGCGGTGTTATGGGCCCTCTGCGCCCACAGTCCCTGTCTGGTGTACCGTGCCATACATGCCTACATTACAGCCCGGAACATACCTGAGGTGCCCCCTGTGGGAGCACGTCTGCCAGGGAAATTATGACCAGCAGTGCTCCCACGAGAACCCCTGGACATCCACCTATGTGGTACCATTCCAGGAATCTGGGTATGGCTGTTGCAAGAGGATGCATGTGCCATAGATACCACACTATCCTGGTCAATGCCTTCTGTATGCTGTCACTCAGCTAAGGCCATTGGTAATGAGGGATGTATTGGCAGTATGAATGTGCACATAGATGGTGTGAAAAGCTGTGTACTGTCAATTGGTGGACCAATGACAGACCCTGTCAAACCTGCCTGTGCCACAACACATGTTTCATCATTTCCACTATTTGTGGCAGTGTCTTCAGTTTCCCTGCTGCACTCAACCAACACAACCTCAGCACCTGTGAGAGGGAGAAAGGAAACACACTTTACAATATGTACATGATGTTAGTACACATGCACACATGCACACATGAACACATGCACACATGCACACATAAACACATGCACACATGCACACATGTACACATGAACACATGCACACATGAACACATGAACACATGCACACATGAACACATGAACACATGCACACATGCACACATGAACACATGCACACATGTGCACATGCACACATGCACACATGCACACATGAACACATGCACACATGAACACATGCACACATGCACACATGAACACATGCACACATGCACACATGCACACATGCACACATGAACACATGAACATGAACACATGCACACATGAACACATGCACACATGAAAACATGCACACATGAAAACATGCACACATGCACACATGAACCCATGCACACATGCACAAATGAACACATGAACACATGGACACGAACACATGCACACATGAACATATGCACACATGAACACATGCACACATGAACACATGAACACAAATACACTACTCACTAAAGTAGACACACACACACACACACACACACACCAACAGCAATCCAGAACATACCTATTAGTGGTTGATGGTGGAGTACAGTATCACAAGCCAAAGAGTCCTATCACACGTGTCAGCATGCAAGATGTGTGTTGATCAACAGCATGCAGTGCAAGTGTAGAGAGTCCTTGTTAATAACAGTATACATGTATTTGATGCATGTGTGTTGTTCAATGATTGGCATCACCCTGGAACACAATGTGTACATGGACACAACATTGCTGTGCAAGTATTAAATGCTTTTTAATGTCCTGTGCACCATCACTCACAGGTATACCTACCATGGCTGGATGCACACAACTGTCAGGTGTATAGCAATGAATGCTATGTGTTGTACTGTAGTTACTGTAACTGGGTGTAGTGTAGTACCATGAACCATCATCAGGCAGCATCATGTTGTCACTCAAGGCCACTAATGTGTGCCACACTGGCAACTATCTTGCTGTGCCTGAACTGCAGCACTGTGGCTACATTAACCATTTCACAGGCAGTTGTTACATGGGTATGTAAGGTGTTCAATAGGGAGCATTGCCTAACATGAATGTGTTGTTTGTTGAAGAGTTTTGCACCGCCCCATGATAGGCCTCTACCCCTCAGGTATAGTATGTGTGCTGTGTGGATGACATTTGGGATACTGGAGTCTGACCTTACAGCAGTTGTCTAAATTTGCCATGTGTATCATATTAACACGTACTGCGTATGACAAGATGGTGTATGTTGTGTGCATGTGTATTGACTCTGCCTATACAATTTCCACTACAGTGTACCACAATTGTTTTGGATGCTCTGTGTATAGCATGTGTTTGAGGCAGCTACTCATGTTACTGAGATGTGCATAGTCCCACAGAAAACATGCAGAGCATGCATTATGTGTAGGTGTTTTACATGTGTATATGGCCTACAACTCACCTATGACATGCACATGTTATTTGCTATATTAAATGTAGAACACTCACCAGCATGGATCTGCTGTCTTGAGGTCACACCAGAGGGACCTACAAGGATATGAGACAGTTTGTCAGTGTCAACAACTATGCATTGCTGCTGTGAGTTTGCAATTTGACAGTAGTACAACGGTTGACAGTCACAGGCATACAGATTATGTTCCAAATTATCAGTATTGCACAGCACCAGGCTCTACATCTTCCAAATACACAGTACACATCTGACATATGCATGTTCTAACAATCGAGCTAACAGTAGTCTACAGATATGCCATGTTACCTGCATGCTCTGAGTCAACTTGCTGGGTGACTCCGGCCTCCATGATGGCACATGTCTGTTGTAGTGGTTGTCCAGGAGCCACCATGCTGAGGAGCAGCTCTTCCACTCTGGTGAGGGGCGGATGTGATGCTGCACCACCACCTGTGGCAAGCTGTTGTCTGTGGACATCGGAGGCATGCTGCCAGATATGTCTAATTAAATCACTGCAGTGATGGAGTACCTGCTAATAAGTCCTGTTATGCATGCCTACGTCATTACCCCGATGGACAACATCTTGTCACAGTGCAGTGCTCTCATGCTGGTCCTGGCTGGTTCTGGAGAACAGCAGAGTGTGATGTTGTAATAGGGTGGATATAATGATTTCCTCCACTTCAGGGGAATATGCAGGGTTGTGATGGTGAGACATGTCCCTGGAAGACAATAAAACAATTATTGTGAGCAAGTCATGTGGCACACTTAACATTCTAAAGTACAGATATCAATGAAATGCCATATATAGCAACCTATTGGCTGTCAGTAGATACACACTTTTAATACCACACATCAGTGCTCAGCCCACAACTGCCTGACAGTGCCTGGCATGTTCTATATATTAAACCATGCTCTGCACAGCAACAAAGTGAAACCAGTATGTAAGACTATACAACAGCACATGGCACACTGTATGTGACACAATGCACTACCTAGCCACAGGAGGTATATATGAAGCTAATGCATACAGAAATCTGTCATCCATTGAAATGATTGTAGAGTACAGTTACAGTACTACCAGTACACCACACTACTTGTTGATAGCAAACACCTAAGTAACATATGTGCACATTCATCAATATAGGTGGCATACTGCTGTACTACACTATACATGTTGCTAGATATGCACTTATATCCTGTAACACACATACGACCAAGGCTATGTTACAGGTATACCCACACACACTTCAGACATACCTACAAATCACAAAGGTATGGCAACCCAGATGAGCTTTACCTGTGTACCATACAGTACTGTGTGTCAGCACTTACAAAATCTTATGCCTGAGGTATGTAATTTGTGAGGACTACAGGTAACAAACAAAACAGTGTTTCCAAGCAATGTGGATATACACCATACTGTACTGTTTAGGCCTACAGCTTCAGGTAGTACTACAGTTCATATGGGATTTGTATTCACTAGTGTTAACAATCAGTAAGCATACATGTACTGCTTTAGCCTACAATGGCACACTCCAGTCAACACCATGGGACTACGTCACACCGTATGCCATACTGCTTTTCCTGCCTAGCAATAGCATACATATCTTTTGCAGGGATCAGAGCTAGAACACTACATACCATGATATAAACAGTTTCCCACTAGGCTATCACACATATACACAACGTTGACACATTCACCTACACATTCACCATCACACTCAGTCAACCTCACATAGCAATCAATGCAACATGTACATGCGTGTGTGTATTGGGTCCTAGGTAGCTCATAGGCTATTAGCTGTAGGGCCTATAGAAGCCTAGCCATATGGTACCCTGCCCTTCAACACCCATGTAATTTAAGTTCATGTGCCCCTGTCATACAGAGCCACAGAGGTGACTCCCGGGTTGTATTTCCTATCTCACATACATTCATTATGATTATTCATGACGATTGCTAATGAGGACCTTTCTGCTATTGATAGGTAGTTAGTTCCAGAGTATGGTATGTGTCTGAGATGAGAATGTACCACTCCAGCATGTTCTGCTTTTTGATGCTACAAGGTTTAGATCAGTACAGTGTGTAGCTTGTAGGGATTTTGATCTGTTTACATGGAGCATGTCCAACACCTGTGGGTTTGGCATAGCTTCGTATGTTAGGCAGAGGTTGGCTCTGGGTAGGTGGTATGCAACACAGTGTAGCTGTGGTTTTGGAAGACAGTCTGCATAGGGCATCTATTTGAGTCTGGTAATACTCTTTGTGGTGTTTGTGCCTGGCGTCTACAGTTGCTGTAGATGTCTTTTGAGGTACATACCAAAAGGGCCATTGTACTCTATGATGGGTTTTATGACTGATGAGTGGAGTGGAACACTGACCTCTTATTCCATGGATTACACACCTTTTGTGATGACATGTGGACCGTACAAGGTTTACATGACTAGTGTGGCACTGTGATTATCAAAAGGGACACTACTGTCCACCTGTGTCCCGTAGTCTCTTATCACACTTTTGGTGTTGAGTAGACTACCACCTATGTGGTAGTTCATGGGTACAGGGTTTTTGACAAAAGGGATGGCAATACATTTACAACATTGAGCTTGAGCGTACATATAAACATCCATTGGTGTACATATAGACTTACATGTAGGCACATATACAGTCAAACTTTCATGGTAGGAATATCAATTATGCAAGGGTTGAGAGAGATACAGTTATGTAATAATTTTGCACAGTCTTGTGCAGAATGCATTGAGGGTATTCTCAGGCCATTTATCTTTAGCAGGACTCCCTGTCTGGAAGACTAAAAACTTAGCAAATCACACCCACAGCGTTTAAACACCACATATCATATACCAGCACTGTATGCTATCTTGTTTGCCACACACTACAACCTACATGAAAATATGCACATAACAACCTTCAGCAACATATATATATATGTCCACCCTTCACAAACAGTTGCAGTATGTACCTTGCTCTATGCACATGTTAAGATGCTAATACATCTGACACATAAATATCTCTCCATATGTGTGTGCCATACACACACAAGGTCCACACTGCTGTAAGTCTGTAGACCTCACGGATGACCTGTTGGGCCTTGCTATAACATGAGCAGTTGTCACATGTGTGCATAACAGTAATATTACATGGTGTATTTATAGCTGCTAATGCTACATTACTATACTAGCCTGGTGCAGCAGTTGCCAATGCTAAGCTACACATTATATGACTATCATGCATGTGTTACTCTGTCACATCCAGGTTTATATAGCTGTTTGCACTACTCCCCCAGACAGCCATTATACACAGTACTGTACAGAACATAGATGACATGATCGGATGTTTGACATTAAATGCTGAGCTACATATGTCACAGTTATGTCCCACTGCACACAGCTACACACTAATTTGTCCATGGCAGTAGTCATGCATGGCATCAGTGCATACATATCTACTGCTGCCACATATGCATGTTTCAAAGCATTTACAGTACTCTTCATAAACATCTACTACTTGCTGGTAATCACATATCTGTTACATACCTGTTTGTGGTGGTGCTGTGGTAGCATTGTCGCCTCACAGTTAGACATTGCCCATTCAATTCTCAGTTAGAGCATCTTCTGTGTGGTGACATGCGTGAATGGGCGTTCCTTTGTTGAAGGTTGTGCGTTAGGCCCGGCAAGCCAGCATGTAAAAAAATCTACTGCCAATCATTAGCGGACTGGAGTTCCGCTGTGGTGACCCCTAACCGGGAAAAGCCGAAAGACACAACAACAACCTGTTTGTCACTTTCAGGTCCGTTTGTGTATGTTTTGATAATTTTTTTTTGTGTGTTACTTAAGTAAAGATTATTTTTACTTAATTTCTTTTGGTTATTAATTTTTTTTTTTTTACTTAATTAATATATTTGGTTGGTAATTTAGTCAAGTCTTTTTACTTAATTAAACTTTTGTGTTATTATGTAATAATTCTTTTTTACTCCTCCCCAGGTTCAATGATGCTTTAACACATGCAATCTAATGACTGCATGTGGGGATATCAAGTACAGTCTGCTTTTATAGGTATCTGCACATGTGCATGTGATGACCTCTGCACAATTGGAGCCCAGCATTTGGTAAATGCATACAGCCTGCTGTGTGGTAATTGCAGTACTCACTGTCATAGCAACCCAATGCTATAAATTGCTAAGTTTTGTAGGTGTAGCCCTTTCAGATTTCCAGAGTGGGGCCCATGCTTGTTTGCTTTGGACACTGTTGTTTAAGTCAGAAGGTTGGTATACCTCTTATATCTGAAGCTAGAGGTGTAGACAGTGATGTACATGTTGTACTCAGACCTGACTGTTGCCACTTCCAGTACAGAGCTATCAGTGTAGAGTTTAACTCACCCCTACAAATGCTTACACAAGATATATGTGAGTATGTAGTTTCTTTTCTACTTATGTAATTAACTGCCATACAAAGGTAGTTGTTGAGAAGTATTCTTTTGACAAATGAACTGTTTGTGAACTGTTATACTGTGCATACTGATGTACTCACTTCTGCAGGGTTTGTATATTTTTATTGTTGACATTAGCACAGGATTCTCAGGTAAACTGGACAATTCCACTACTGAGTATGCCTACCTACATCCTTGGTTGACCCTAAACACACACGTATATTTAAAATTTGGGGGGGGGTGCAGGCATACAGAGAGCATTATGTCTTATTGTGTGAGTGTTATCTTACTGGACTTAAAAGATTGGTGTGTACCTGTTAGTTTATCAAGGCAGGTGGTCTGTCTGCATAGTTCCCAATTGTGAACCTATCCAGATGGTAGCCAGATGTTAGCCTGTTATTCTTTGTCTCTGCAACCCACAGGTGTTTTCAACACTGGTACAATGGCATTGTTACAGTCAGTTGCTACCAGTACATGGCTACATCCTTTGGTATTTCTGTGTTGTACTCCTACATAAGGGTATGCTTGTGGAAGTCCTCACAAAGCTGTTTGCAGAGTGTGTAACAGCAGATAAGCTGATATGCCTGTGTGTTTGTGCCTCTGCCAAGCCTATGAAACACTCAGATACATATTTGCTTGGAGTCAGGGATAGGTAGTTAAAAGTGAGGTACACCTTCCAACTAATAGAGACAGTAAGTGTAGACTTGAGTGAAGCAGTGCATATGGATTAGTACTCCTTTTATGAAGTACAAACGGTGTCTACTGTTATTATTGTCATTATTCATTGTGTAAAACACCACCTCTTTGACTAACCTCAGTACTTTTCAGAGGGATTCAGAGGGACACAGCTAAAATATCTTTCACAATCAGGGACATCCCTGAAAAGTAGTCACAGTTAGGAAGTATGGCCTCTGCCCTAATCAGATATGCCAGTGTTTGTCCTGCTATGATACAGTGTGGGGATTGTAAAGTGCCTCTATAACATTATTTGCTGCTAGAATGGCTGCTTCTCTTATCACAATCATGTAATGCAATTCCACAACAATTGCTGGTAAAGATCCACAGAACAAGCTTTGTGTTATGGCCTTCCTATTTTTCCTTTACATTCACTCATTGTATTGCATGATATATTTATTTCAGCACCAAGTTATTGTATATCTGCTGTGGTACTTGGTGGTACTTCATGCAGTCAAGTGTGTCCAAGGTCTGGGGTTCGAGACTGACAGAGGTGTTTTATTTTGCTGCTGAGCAGAACAAGGGCCTTGATATACAGAGTGATTAAGGCAATTTTAAGCAGTTGTAAGCGGGTTTGCGCAAGTTTGCGCGATGCTTAGCGATGCTAATCTTAGTGCACACATACTCACACTCGCTCAAACCCGCTAACTACTGCTTAAAAGTGCTTACTCCCACTAACCCCTGCGCTAATTTCTTTGAAATAAAAGAAAATGGGGAGATAGGAAAGTGGTGAAAAAGGGGGCACAAAGAGGGAAAGACAGTGGGGAAACCAGCTCAGGATGTGCAGGACGGGTGTAGGGAAGGTCCATAGCTGCACATTTCTTTACCAGCAACAGTTGTGCATATGTCACAAATTTGGAGTGAAATTTGAAACCTTCCACCCCTGAGAGAGGGGTGAGGACAACAAAGTATGTTGTACTGCCAATTCTAATTATCAGTTTACATGTCCAGCAGACATGTGTGAAATGGGCAGCTATGTATGGGGCATAATTTTTTTGTGGGAACAGATTACCCTTTTTTTTTCAGGTGAGAGTGGAATGTGAGGTAGAGGAAGTAGGTATATTTGGGGAGGTAGGTTGGGGAGGTAAACAGACAAGACAAACAAGATGCATACAGGGGCGGAGTATGACACATGGGGTGGGTGAACACAATTGATGGTGACGGATGTTTGGAAATCACAAGCCCATGAGCCCTCAGATAGTAACAGTGGGACTGAGATCCCCACCCATGGGCAGTCACCACTGCACCTCCACAGCCCTGAGGGTGGTTGTGCTGGAGGATGCGTACGAGGGGCAGGCTCACCCATGAGTCGCACCATTCTCACCTGGAGCTGGTGTAGGGGATCAGCGACTAAACGCTGGATCTCCCTACGCACCACAACCCGGACCCTTCGGAGGGTGACAGGTGGCCCTTCTCCTCCCACACTTGCAGGGGGGGATGAGCCCCATCCCCTGCAGCGCTTCCACCCGAAGGTGGCACAGGACCAACGGAGTTGGGTAGCCCAGGCTGGGCACTGGACCTGCTGGTGCCAAATGCAATCGCCAGCTGAGGAGGGACAGGTGGGTCCGCTGGGACCAGCCTTCCCATATGTTCTGCGATTAGGTGTGTTTAATTCCAACATAGACAACAGCATTCCAAATTAGTTGTAACAGCATTCAGTAATATTCCCATTAACCTAACACACCAGGGTTTCAACATTTGAACAGCAAGCATAACACATGCATATATTGAACAACAGTGGACATTACAACAGCATGCAGGGATGATTGGTGGCAACAGGCCACCAAGATTGTGGTGTTTGAACAGGGCACATGCATCAAAGTAAATGCAGATATTTATAGAACAATAGGACATATGTCCCAACAAATGTTTTGAGATTAGACATACCCATTGAGGTGTGGAATTGCATTGTTTATGCACATACAGTAGGGTGTAAAAAGAAACCTCCATTAACATCTTATAAGTACTTTTACTCTACACTACATTCCTATTGACTGCAGGTGTATATCCCCTACATGTATTATTACACTAGGCAACATGCATTAGGTTGTGTAATGGGCTTGGCTAGTTCATTATATACCTGACCTATATATGACATACTAACTGTCCAAGATGCAGATGTTACTGCTACGTAGTTATATTTTTATTTATATTTATGTAGCTACATATCTGGATGTGCTCACATGACATTTTCGTTACATTTCTACAGAACCCTACATTTCATGTAGCACACTTACATTTCTGGGGAACACATTGAAAAGCTACTCGTGTGCCAGATTTACCTATGCATGCCAGCCATTTACCGACTGTTGAGGACTGTATATATTCTTCACAGCTACTGACACTTCCTTCATCCACTTTATATGGGACTGCCCAACTGTGGGTTGACAGCACTTAATGCAACAGTACTATTTATTTAATGCAAGGGTACAACAACATTTCAAGGTAAGTGACACAGACACACTCCAAGTATTATAACTTTATTAATTACATTACACACTTTTCTACAGGCTCTCTCCTTTATCTGATATTACAGTGCATACGGAAGACTTATTCAAGACATATTATACCTTTATTAATAGGTTACAACACTCTTTTTCAGGCTCGTTCACTTATTTTATATGACAGTACATGCAGAGATATTATTCCAGACTTATTTTACCTTTATTAGTGGGTCACTACACTCTATTTCTCTCTCTCTGACTTATTTTATATAACAGTACAGGCAGAGAAATCATTCAGGGCATTTTATGGCTGTATTATTGGGATACAACACTTTTTTCAGGCTCTCTCACATATTTTATATAACAATACATGCAGAATAATTACTAACCTGCCTGGTGGTGCAGCCTTAGCAGCCTATCTGCATAGGCTTGCTGATTCGCAGCATGGACACCTGCAGCTGTGAAGTAAATGAAGGGATATTGAGACATACCTATTCATTATATAGACTATATTAGCATGTCTTACATACTGCATTCCATGGCTACCTACTCAGTAGTGGGGCATCTTGCATGTGACAGGCCTCCTGGATCCATTGGTTCAGTAGGTCCTGCTTCCGTCTCTTCAGGTCTGCATGGTGGTGAAGGACCTGCTCACCAGTCCGAGGGATGCCTGTGGCACTGGTGAGATCATGAGCTAACCGGTTTCAAGCCTCTGCTTTGTACTCCGTCCCTTGGAACTGTCCCTGCAGGAGTCTAGACTCATGACGGTGGACAAGGAGCCAAACCATGTATTTTGACTCCTCGATGCCCCAGCGTTGCGCTTGAAAGTGAGTACCCTCTCGAGCACCAGACATTCTAAATGCAGATGGGAGCTACAATCAGTTATGATGAGTATTCCCGCCTATGGAGCTTAAATATGCTGCATTTCCTGCACTTGTTTGTGATTGGCCATTTTTGAAAATTCTCGGCTGACTGCAGACTTGCTTAGCAATGGTTAATCTACCATTTATAAGTATATGTATGTTAACAGTGGAGGTTTATCCTAAGCTGTCATGGCTTAGTGGTTCAGTACTTTGATTATGGTGCACAATGTCATGGGTTTGAACCTTGTCATTGCTTTTTATTTTACTACTGTCCAGACAGGCTAGGGGGTGTGGCTGTGTTTAGGCACCTTTGCTCTATGTTACTCCACGTTGCTCCATGCTGCTCCACATTGCTCCACGTTGCCCTATGGTGCGCTGGTTAGCACGGTGCACAGCTCTGCACAAACTTATTGCGCTGGGTAAAGCGCTGCTTAGCTATGGGCAACTATATTGTGCTGGGTAAAGCGCTGCTTAACTACGGGCAACTAGATTGCACTGGGTAAAGCACTGCTTAGCTACGGGCATTTATATGTCAAGATCCTTCTTACATTTCTATATATACATTTTGTTCACTGATACATAGGCCATTTCAATGTTTTTTAGTAAAATTTTATTCATATATGTCAGGAATTATTTCATATACTAATTTAAAACATAAAATAGAAAGGGGAGTGGTGGGACTCAAACTGTGAATGCCTCTTCTTTGTGCGAAGACTCTACCACTATGCTATTGCTATTTGGATTGATTTGCATAAACATTTCTTATTATGCTCTTCAATGTCGACATTGCTAACTGCAGCTAAGCTATGGGCACACCCACGCAAACACACGCAAATACAGGCAGCTATATCGGGAATTATAAAAAAAAAAAAGTTTTACATTTTATAACTCTACTGGGGGTTTACAATGTGAGGGAGTGTAGTGTTGGGTATGTAGACATTTGAGCGGACTCGCTCATGTGTGTTGACATTTCACAATTCAGACACTTGCAGGGGTGTGGACCTTTGGACTGCTCGGCAGTCAGACACCCCCCCCTGCCTTCCTGCATGGTCTGTGTTAGACTTGGAGTGTAGTCAGTGTGCCCTCATGAATATGCATGGCATGCTGATGTCACACCGTTCAACTGCAGTTTCCGAGTAAGACTTATTTAGTCTTACATGGAGGATTTGTGAATCCGGGGGTCAGTCAAGTGCAATATTAGATAAATAACTTAGACATTTCAATCTGTAGTGTG
The DNA here is from genome assembly GCF_019279795.1 of Protopterus annectens. Lineage (NCBI taxonomy): Eukaryota > Metazoa > Chordata > Ceratodontiformes > Protopteridae > Protopterus > Protopterus annectens. The sequence continues at coordinate 927,847,010 of NC_056732.1, forward strand.
TTTTGTATTACTTTAAATAGAGTAGTTAATTTAACTCAGAGGAGGAGGGTATTATTTTCGTATATGAGTGTTGGTAAATGTCTCTGCTCTTTCTTGCATGTATTAGGAGTAGTATTTTATTTGTTAGTTATGTTTATTCCTCTACTTGTATGTGTTGTTTCACTTTCCTTTGTAATCTCAAGATTGATATGATGCACAAAATTTAATTTAGCCTACACGTATGTAGTTCTAAATGACAATAAAGTTTAGTTTGACTTTGATATTGATAAAAATATTCAAAATAGTTATGAAAGTGTTTGAAACAATAATCAAATTGCATAAAATGTATAAAACAATTTAAACGAACATATTCATTTATTAAGTGCTACTTTTCCTTATTAACTAAAGCTATTCAAAATATTCAAAGTGTACTAACTGTTCACAAATTTGTGCAGTATTACAGTGCAGTTATTTTGCAAAATACAGCCATTTCAAAGAATATTTTGCAAAGCACAGTCTTTTGAAAAGTTTATTGTGCATTTGAATGTTGTTACAAATGCCTGGTGTGTATGCATGTTTGGGCATAATTACAGGGGCCATATTTTGCCTTGTGTTAAGCATACTTAGCTGGAATGGCAGAAGAATTTTGCAGACCCACACTCTACTTGTTTCTGATAATAGTATTGGAGACAATTGGAATTTGGAGAGTGTTTGAGCAAGCATACAATATTTTCATACAGGCTGCATTTTCTCACAAAGATGGACGTAGAAAAGCATTTATTCGGCTTAATTTAGCTGGTTCAGAAGCCACTGAAAGAGGGCGTTCATTTGTGTATGCACCTGCTGTGTATGCAGGGGAAGGGGGAAATCGCCATGTAGTGGTAACGGATGAAACAGGAGAAGACCCACAGTGCTTAAAATGTAAATTTAGAGAAATGTGTAACCCCCAAATGAATATTAAAATGGAAAGGCACATATTTTACACAAGAGATCAAAAACCCAGTGAAACTTTTGCAGCAAGTATAACTGACTAGAGAAACAAGGCTAAAATGTGCAGATTTGATAATTTAAGAGATGAGTTGATAAAAGACAGGCACATGTGTGGTATTAAAGATGATGCAGTGAGAAAGATCTTGCCTCGAGGCAGTGATTTAACTTTGAATAAGGCCATAGAGATGTGTCAAATATATGAGATCACAGAGAAGCACACAAACAAGTTTATTTATTTTATTTGTATTTATTTATTTATTTATTTGTCACTTGTTAACCGGGCTAGTCTGACTGGGCTTCAGAGCCCTTTTTCAGTGCAGACCCAAGGAGAAAAGCTCCACAGATAAACAAATACAAAAACAAAATATCATACAATATTAACATACAAGTGTATATACACAGGAGAAACAGAATGCAACCTATAACTGAACATGTTAGAATACAAGAGTATATTGAGGGTTTAAACAGCCATGGTACATATTTAGTATATAACATATTTTATTTATTTATTTATTTTATTTATTTAAATTTGTTGACCTGGAGTGTCCGACTGGACATAGGTCCATTTTCAGCGGAGGCCCAGGGAAAAAAGCTCCACAGTTAAATAAACAGACAGTAGTTACATTGGATTACATAGTGATTAACAATTTAACATAACAATTACTTACAACATATTTATAGATGAAGAACATAGTACATCAGTAGACAACTAGAATCTTTATCTGTGAAGTACATAACAAACATTAACAAATGTTACAATGAGAAGTTCCTGCTGTATAATAAGTACTAGGCTTATGAGCATCTGAGCTTGCTATAATCAAGGTAGTTAGTGGAGTGGAAAGAAAGGTAGTGGTTGGATGGGGTGGATGATATTAGAGTGGAAGACACAAGGGCATAGCCAGCATGTTTTTAGGTGCACTTTTAGTAAAGTTTTGAAGTGGATACATGATGGTACCGAGGTAATTGTGGGTGGAAGTGAGTTCCATAATTAGGCTACGGCGCAAGAGAATAGTGTTTCACCAGCAGAGTTATTGGCTTTAGTGATCTGCAAGTGATTTTTTTGCTGGATCTTAGTGGTTTGGTGGTGCAATAGGGTTGGAGTAGATTCTGGAGGGATGGGACATTTAGTGGATGGTTTACTAGTTTGTGTGCGAGTGAGAGTTGATACCACTGAAGGAGGTGAGGGAGTTCAAGCCAGCCCAGTTCAGCAAGTGAGAGACAGTGGTGACTACGGTAGGATGCCCCTGTGGCAAATTTGACGATTTTGTTGTAGCAGGTCTCTAGCTTGTTTAGATTGCATTGCTTTAGGTTGGTATATATTGGAGAGGCATAAAGTAGGGTGGAGATAAGGTGGGAATTTTCTATTGAAATCTTTACTGCTTTGGTGAGAAATTGCTTATTTCTGTATAATGCTCCTAGTTTTTGTGGACTTTTTTTATGGTCATGGATATGTGAATGTCAAATTTTAGTATATTGTCTATTTCCACTTCTAGCAATTTGGTGTGTTCAGTTGGGTATATAGTGGTGTTGTCTTTTGCTGTGATGTTAAAATGAGAGTTGTTTTGAGTATGTTTGGTGGGTTGGAAGATGAGTAATTTAGTTTTGTTTGGGTTGAGTTTTAATTGGGCATCAGATAACCATGTTTCAAAAGAGGAAAAGACTTCCTGTGTGACTTTTTGCAGTTTGGGTAGGGACTGGGCTGAGCAGATGATGGTCGAGTCATCTGCATATTGTATGAGTGTGCCATGTTTGGTGGCAGAGGCTAGATTATTGGTGTAAACAGAGAAGAGTAGGGGTCCAAGGATGGATCCTTGGGGAACCCCTATGGAGACAGGTAGTTGGGGAGATATGTCATTATGCCATACAACGGATTGTTGACGGTCAGACAGGTAACTCTGAAACCAGTTGGTGACTGATTGTGAGAAGGATAGGTTATTGAGGACAGAGATAAGTTGTTTGTGTGGGACCATGTCAAATGCTTTAGATAGGTCTAGGAAAGTAGCAGAGGAGAGATAGCCATTGTTTTTATGCTGAAGGATAGTGTTAGTAAAGGAGAGTAAGGCACTGGTGGTGCTATGGTTTGGTCAGAAACCATGCTGAGTACTGGAAAGGAGGTTGTTAGTAAGGAGGTAGTCTGAGACCTGAGAGTGTATGCATCTTTCTAGTATTTTGGAGTGGAGAGAGAATAGCTATGGGGTGGTAATTGGTTAGTTCTGTGGAGGGTCCACCTTTGTGGAGGGGAATTATATGTGATACTTTCCACAGTGTGGGAATGTAACTTTCTGACAGAGATCGGTTAATCAAGATGGATACTGGGTAGGCCAGAGCATCAGCTGCGATTTGTAGGTATTCACTTGGGAGGCTGTCTGCTGCTAATTTGGTGGGTTTAAGTTTAGTTAAGAGTTTTTTTATGTTGGAGGTAGGTACAGGAGAAAAAGAGAAGGCAGTGGGGAGATTACTAGTTGAAGGTGTGGGTTGGAGGGGAGGGGGGTTGTGTTGTTTAGCTAGTGATAGTATGGCTTGGGTGAAGTGTGTGTTGAATGAGGTAGCAATATTTTCTGAGGAGTGAGGGATGTTAGGAGGAGGGGTACTGACTTTACCTGGGTGGAGGATGGAATTTATGGTGGACCAGAATTGTTTGGCGCTGTGTTGTGAGGAGTCTAGGGCAGACTGGTAGTATTGGAATTTGTCCTGTTTTATTAGCTTTTTGACTCTATTGCATAGTTCTAGGAATTTCTGTCTAGTTGAGGGGGTTTTGGTTTTGTGCCAGTGCTCCCAGGCTTTATCCCTGTTTTTCATTTCTGACTTAGTGGTTTTCTGTAGCCATGGGGAGGGTTGTGCTTTGGTTCTGGAAAATCTTATGAGGGCATGGTAATTAAGGATGTTCAGGAAGGTAGTATTAAAAAATTCAACTGCGTCATCTAGACTGAGGTACTTTAGAGGATGCCAGTTACATTCTTTGAGGGATGAGATGAATGTGAGTGGGTTAAAGTTTAGTTTTTTATGTATTTGATGGTAGATGACAGGTTTAGCTTGGTACAGGCATTTTTTGAGTAGAAATGTTGGGAAGTGATCACTGATGCTATCTGATAAGCAGCCTGTTATATATGACTGGGGCTCTTACTGACTAGTATCCAATCCAGGGTGGTGCGCTTGCTGGAGTTTTTATTTATCCTGGTTGGCGACTGGACTAGTTGGGTGAAGCCATGAAGGTGTACATGATGGGCTGGATTGTTGCCAGAACAGGATTGCCAGTCAATATTGAAATCACCTAAAATGATAGTTTCTTGGGGGAGATGGTGGGTAGACCAGCTGAGGAGGTTTTCTAGTGGAGGGATGTTTTGGCCAGGTGGGAAGTAGCATCCAATTATGTTGATGGTTTTATTTTGGTTTATTTTGAGGTTGGTATATATTACTTCTTCATTGCCTATTTGTGGAGCTGATGATTTTAAGATCTGGATGTTTAGATGCTGTTTAAATATTATAGCTACACCACCTCCTTTTTTGTTTAGCCGGTCTACTCTTAGTATGCTGTAACCTGTAGGGAGTATTTGCTCACTGGTAATGTGAGGTTTTAGCCAGGTTTCTGTCAGGATGACTATATCTGGGGAGTACAAGTCTATGGTGGCATGGAGTTCATGGACTTTGTTGGATATACTTCTAATATTTAGGCTTAGTAGAAGGAAGTCACTTGACTTTCTATTGGCTGTAATATGGGAGAAGTTGTGGTTTCTAGTCTGATTATGAGGATTGTAGTTGGAGATGGTAGGGCCAGGGTTGGGGTGGATGTCTCCACTTAGGGTTAGTTTTGATATACATGAGATTATTAGTTTTCTCAGTTTTTGAATGTGTTTGTTTATGATTGTGCTCTGTGGGTAATAAGGTATGGTGGGAGGGTTAATATGTTAAGTTGTAGGGATGATTTATGTTTGAGTAATATAGTTGGTATAATATGTGGGGGGTGCATAGGGATGGATCTTGAGCTGATGGGAGGGGAGCTGAGTGTGGGTGACATGAGTGGTGGTGTGAGTAGTAGTACAGTGGTAGTGGTTGAGTGGGGGAATGATGGAGCTTTGGTAGGATGTACGATATGCAAGGAGAGTGCATGCAGTGAGCATAGGTAAGGTATGCTTGTACGTGTTAGTTGAGGAGGTGTGATAGTAGTGGGAAGATGGAGGAGGTAGTGTTGGATTAGAGCTGTGGTTGGCTATTGGAAAGATGGGAGGGGTTTGAGTGCAATAAATGTGTTACCACTGGGGGCGGGAGGGAATAGGGGGCAAGGTGGGGAGTGAAGCAGGTAGAGACCCTGTTAGTTGCTCATATGAGGGGGCTTGAAACAATCAGTTAACAGAGTTAACTGATAAATGAACATATGATAGTGACAAGGGTGGTTGTAGTTTTAAAAATGATGCATGCCACAGGTAATATTTATTAACTTTGGGATTGTCTTAAGGTAATAAACAGGGAAGGGAGAGGGGAGAACAAGGATGTGAGCAGGCAGTTCTTTGTACTGCTGCTAATGAGCCAAAGCAAAGACAAGTATGTGTTAAGAAACAATTACAACTGACCAAGGACTTCTCTGAAACTGTAAGTCATGTCTTACTTTCTCAGGTGGAAAAACTGGATAACCTTGTATAAGTAGGCTACTGTGGTTACAGTTTAAAAGTAAAAAACACACAATATTGATCAGTTATGGATACTATTTGCTAACAGAAGGGAATAAGAAAAAGTGGAAGATGTGTGTGTGTGTGTTTGTGTGTGTGTGTGTGTGTGTGTGTGTGTGTGTGTGTGTGTGTGTGTGTGTGTGTGTGTGTGTGTGTGTGTGTGTGTGTGTGTGTGTGTGTGGTGGGGGGGGCTGCTTACAAGCCAAAGCAGAGTGCTCACCAGGGGAAAATGAATATTGGCTCAAACAGGTAGACACATACTCAAAGCTAACTGTAGCTGTTTGCAGACAGTTCAGACCTGGACTGCACTTTTCTTACAAGAATGATAAAGGTGGTACTGCAGTTGAATAGTTAAGAGTGGTGTTAGGTCTAGAAAAGAAGAGTACAGAGAGGAGTAAGCACTTTTGAGATGGTAAATATATATTATAAAGATTACAAAAACACACTGAGCAAATAGCTACCGCATGCAAGACAATGTCTTGAACCAACTACTTAGTATATGCTGATACTGAGCCAATTGGAAGAACATTAGAGAAAAAAAACCTCAGACAGTTATGCAGTCACAGATAAAAATATAGCGAGCAGCAATCTGTCGTGGTTCTCTAATGTGATTATAATCTAATATAATATAAAAAGTTAGATTCTATCTAACAATTACCATCAGAGAGAAATTCAAGGTTGGTAGAATATCATAAAGACCTTAAGTGAGTAGTTGTGATAAAGTGTGAGAGCTGAGAGGGGAAGAGGAAGGGGAGAGGGAGAAGTGTAGGTGGGAGTGGGACAAGGACAGGTCGAGGAATTAGTACATAAGTCTTCTAGAAGTTTTTGAAGTTAAGGAAGTTGCCATTTGTTCTTAGAGAAATGGGGAAGTCTGTTCCAGGTATTGGCGATGGAGTGGCTATATAAAATTTTTATTGGGTTTGCAGATGTCTAAGAGGTGTAGGTCTGTGCTCCATAGGTTGTGCTTAGGAGAGTAGAGAGTGATGAGGTCTGTGAGGGCAGGACAGTGGGAGGATTGATTTGAGATAGTCCATGTGAGGTGGAGATGGGGAAGAAGGAGTTGGTTATGGAGCTCAAGCCATTGTACATTTTCTAAAGCTATGCAGTGATGAGAGCAATAAGGAAGGTTAGCAGGAATCTGGCTATGTTGTTGTAGGTGGTTTTCAGTTTAGCTAATTGATCGGATTGAATATTGGTGAGCATAGGGGCTGCATAGAGGAAGATTGGGTGAAGGAAAGTTTGTGCTACAGAATGTTTGGCATTAATAGTGAGGTATTTTTTTTATGTCTGTATAAGAGATCAAGGTTTTAGTGGGTCTGTTTGATGGCTTGCTGAATATGTATGTCAGTTTTTAGTTGGTCATCTATGATTACACCCAGATATTTAGTATTTGCTTCAACAGAGATAAGTGTGTTATTAAGCGAATATACTGTGAAGGTATTTTTATGTTGCTGTAGTGATTCGGGGAAGAAGAGTAAAAGTTTTGCTTTTTTAGAATTGAGAAGTAGTTGATTATTGGTCAGCCATTTTTTGACTGAAAGGAGGGCATCTTGAGTAAGAGAAAAGAGGTAGAGAAGGATATCAAAGCATAAGATAATAGTGTCTGTTGTATTAGTCAGCTTACAAATGAGAAATGCATGCCTCCAGCACCTTCCTGTACTAATGTTGATAGCATACAGCATGTGGTTAAAAGATACATGCCTAAAGGCGTACCCTCACCCTGGGACACGCTTTCAAAATCCGTGGCAACTTCAGTGAAATCCATAACCTTTCTGGTAAATTCTAAGGCATGCTCTGTAAAGCAGATATGCTTAGTGAAGCACAAGGGTGAGTCAGCAAACTCAATGTACCCTCACCTAGCCTCATAGTCAAGTGTCGTAATTGTGGTGGAAATCATGAGTCTAAAAGAAAAAAAGTACTTAGCTTTTGGTCAGCAGTGCCAAAGATGTTAAAAATTGAATAATTTTCAAAGGTTTTGTAAACCAAAGAGGCCCATTCTTTTATTAACAGGAAATCTTCATTTGTAACCACTTTCAATGCACCTTTTGCAGTGAAAGATTTTTGTGAATTCCATTTGGGATAAATTCTGTCAGTGAAGTCTTTCAGCGTGCAATGGAACAAATCTTTTCTGGATATCCATGTGCTATTAGAGTAGATCATATTCTGGTAGGAGGTAATGGTGAAGTCAAATATGATAGAAAGCTTAAGAAAGTTCTGGATCAAGCTTATGAAGTGAATCTTGAGCTGAATCCTCAGAAATGCAAATTCTGGCTACAAGAATTTACTTATGCCGGTCATTTATTTGCTAGTTTAGGCTTACGACCAGATCCTTCCAAGAAACAACAATTCTTGAGATGCCGGCTCCAGACAGTGTTCAAGCCCTCCATTTTCTTGGCATGGTTAACTATCTAGGTAAGTTCCTTCCAGATTTGAGCCAACTTTAAGCACCACTGAGAGAACTGACATGCAAAGATGTAACCTGGTCCTGCTTGGAACAACACCAAAGAGCATTTGATGTCCTGAAACAGTGAATTGTCAGTCCAACTAATTTAAGATACTATGATGTTCACAGACCAGTAACTCTTTCTTATGATGCTTCTAAGTTTGGTCTTGGTGCAGACATTCTTCAAGATGGTAGACCGATAGCATATGCTTTGAGAACTCTAACCCAAACTGAAATGCAGTATACTCAGATAGAGAAAATCTCTTGGCATTTGTATTTGCATGTTCTAAGTTCCATGATTATATTTATGGACGACTATTTAAACTGAGAGTGACCACAAACCTCTAGTCACTATTTTGAGAAAGCCTATGCACACAGCTCCTGCGAGATTGCAACTCATGATGTTGAAAGTGCAAAAGTATAACTTCAATCTTATTTACACAAAAGGCAAACTTCTTTATCTTGCTGATACTTTATTCAGATCTCCCAGAAAAACAGTGAACAGAATGAAACTGAGCAACTTGATTTTGAAGTCATAGAAGTGAAATTTTTTTTCTTACACATGTCTTGATGAGCTTAGAACTTATACAGATTCAGAGCCAATCCTCCAGAAGCTCAACCACTTGCTTAACAGTTGCGGATGGCTATCAAATCAATCTTGTTTACCACTAGAAGTGCAACAGTATTTTCCTTAAAGAGATGAGATTTTGTCTGACAATGGTATCATCATGAAAGGTTCAAAAGTGATTGTCCCAAAATCCTTGCAACAAGAGTTTATTAATATCTTCCATCATGATCACCCAGGAACTGATTCTACCAAAAGAAGGCAAAAGGACTAGTATTTTGGCCTGCTATGTCAAGAGATATTGAGAGAGTACTTTTGTCTTGTTTTGTTTGTAATAGTACTAAGCCACATCAACAGAAAGAATGACTTTAGCTAAACCAGATTCCTGAACTACCTTAGTCGACAGTAGCTACAGACATTTTTGAATGGAAGTGTCAACATTACTTGGTGTTAGTTGACTCTTATTCAAACTGGTTTGTGATTGACCTACTTCCTAATCTTATGTCCAGTACTGTCATTACTAAATTGAAGAGACATTTCTCTGCCCATGGTAGTCCCACACATAGTTATTTCTGACAATGACGCACAGTTTACAAGCCAGCAATTCAAGAGATTTGCTGAAGAGTGGGACTATATTCATGTTAGAAGTAGTCCTGAGTGCCCACAGTCAAATAATTTGGTGGAACATGCAGTTCAAAGTGCAAAACAGTTGTTACAGAAGTCAAAACGAGACAATACTGATGTTTTTCTAAATCTCCTGAATCTCAGAAACATTAATCCTGATAATCATCTTGGTTCACCTTCCCAGAGCTTTATATCAAGACAAACCAGAACCAGACTACCAATCAGTAGCAATTTGTTTGCTCCATGTGCTATGAGCAACAAAGCAGTGAAAGCTCAACTCATGAGAAAGTGTTTGTCCCAGAAGTCCTATTATGATAAAACCAGCAATCTGCTCAATCCATTACAAGAAGGGGAGATAGTGAGAATGCAGACAACAAAAGGTTTTGATCAGATTGGAGTCATGAAAAGTGTGATGCCAGTGCACTGGCCCAGCAATCAAGGAGCCTCAATCCTCACCGCTAACACTAGTGAGGGGTGTCCACATAGGAGAGGATAACAAATATACACACAGTAATGTACAATTTCCTTTAAGAGCACACAGAGAACACAGTTAGTCTGGGGCTGGTTTCTTCCTTTCTCTCCAGGTCCCTAATAAGACTCTCCACTGGCACAGCTATAGGGTACAGATAGCCTAGTGGGCAAGCTAAAACCTCCAGTACCCTCTCTGTCCATCCAGTGCTTTGTGTCCCTGCCCAAGTAGCTGACACACACACACTTTGAGATATGAGTTATACACAAACACACATACTCTCCTGGGAAAGGCTGGCACAGATTCTCCAGCTGTGCCCCCTTTCTGCCCAGTCTAAAAGGTAGTACCAGCTGCCACCACCCTCTGACATCAGCTACTAAAAAGGCCCTTAACATAGGGTGGCCAATTATTACTGTGCAATATTATTATCCAAATGATGTGTGACTGAACAGCAAAGCTTATTAGAGTGACTTGGACAGTAATCACTATGTATATGCAATGTACTCTAGAGCTTAAATGATCCCTACACAAAACAGCCACAGTTGAAAGGTTTAAAAATATGTAATAATAAATAATAAAAACACAAGACAATACTTCTTACTACACAGTGCTAGTCAAGCGTTCATTGATCACAGGAAAATGTTTAAAATAATACAGTAGAATAGTTCTGACATCAATACAGAAAAACACTTAGAAATAGCAAGGAAATAGGAAGATTAGACTAAGAGAAAACACAGTTCTAAAATAAACTTGCATATAGACACAGGCAAAGTGTTGAGTTGGATATTCCCAAGACAAATGCTCAATGCTCTGATTCTTTCTGTCCTTAAACTGATAACACAGTACCACTGATTCATTTCAGATTGCATCATTTCTTTCTGGATACCAGGCTAACAGAAACTCAGAGGTTAATAGCCTTTTTCATCTTGCAGGTCGTCAGGAAATCAGAGCAATAAAAGAAATTATAAATGTAAATTCCAGCCATTAACTCTGGCCATAAAACAATAGGCAGAATGCCATCTCGACTCCGAATTTTAGATCAAAGAATTTCATAATGATTGACTTATCAGCTTTGTTACAGCAGATTACATTGTTGTTACGTTTTGCAGTTCCACATCTAAAAGCATTTTCTTCCATTTAAGAGAACAAGCCTGTGGCTTATATTAATATTTACAAATGACAGAATTATCTACAAATTCTATCTAGCTAGGTTGGCAGCCTTCACCTATCTTCACAAAAAGTTTACGTCCAGAGGTGAGATCATACATTGTGGAATTGCAAGGAATAGAATTTAGATGGAAACTGAAACATTAGTACTGGTGTCTGAGACAGTATTGCAGCATCTTGCCTGAGATAAAAACTCAAGGTCTCAAAGTGAATTATCCAATGTTCCAGTTCCAGAGGACATTCCAGCAAATATCCCTGTTTCTGGGAATATCCGTGAGAGTCCTAAAGCAGATCATTCACCAATGAATGTCCCTGTTGCTAAACCCAGTCCTAACTGCTACATTACTAGATCAGGTCACATTTCCAGACCTTGTTCTAGATACATGGCAACTTGGACCTGAATGTTGTTTATTCATTATTGTGTGTATAATTTTCATGCCTATTTAAATGTCATTATCATTGCAAGACAGATCAGAGTGTGTATGTACCTTTAAGTAGCTTTGCAGTGAGCTAGCAAGAGTAAATAAATACTGAGCATTTGCAAGCAAGACTGCCATTTTGTAGTGAGCTGCAGAGGTGTAAGTATGTATGTATGTGTAGTAGTCAGTCAGTTATTTCACTTATATTTTATGTTGCTGCTACCAATCCTGGTGTGTTTGTATGTAATAAAGTATATAAACAAACACCTGGACCTCTTTATCTTAACTAGCTACATAAGACGAATGGCAGATGGCACCTAACAACCAGATTACAGATTTTTAAAAGTAAATATGCATTGAATCTGTACACATTTTTTTGAGTTAGTGTAATACTGGCTTAACAGTTGGGACAGCAGATGTCACTAGAATTAACACCTTTATTAGGCATATAAATACATGGATGTTGAATAGTTTTAGCTCGACTTTAGCAGCTACTGTTTCATTTTAACTAAAAGCACACAGCAAGTGCTTTTAAAGTTCAAGTCTGAAGTTTCATCTGAGGTGAGGGCAAGCACTACAGCTACAACACGCACTTTTATCGGCAGCCTATATAAGTGATTATTTTATTGCTTGTTATAGCTTTTTTTTTCATTATGATGCATGTGTTCTACTATATCCTTCATTTATTGCCGACTCTGTTGATGCAGTTAATAGATTTTTAGGTTGCCTCCTGGACAGGTTTCCCAAAGTATAGACATTTTAGCCATGGTGGAACATACAGACAGAGATGTATGTTAGTATTAAAATTCTTTAATTACAAATATCTTACAGAGGAATGCTGACATAACCATATTTCCTAAAACAGGTATAATTCATTATATTTTTGTTGTGTCACACATCACCTCATGGTCTTTTATTTTTAATAGTGGTTGCCATATACTTTCAGATCTTGAAGGTTACAAGCATGTTTATTCCCTGAAGTATACTTTCACTCTTCTGGAGATATTACTCTGATGTGTATCGTTATTTTCTGTTCAGAGGCTTTACTGCATCTATATCCATGAGACCATTACAAAAAAAGATCAACAGAAGGTATTAACCTATTTGTAGAGCGCATTAACGTAAAACCTTGTTGATGACAAAAACATTGAGAAAAATGATTTGTAGGCTCTTGACTATAGCCAGTTGAGAATATATAAAATATATAAGCTAAAATGTAATGTGTAAACCTTCAAGCCAAACCAACATTGTTAGAATGAAGAATGTTGCAATTTCAGCAGCTGCAGGAGATGGTTGACTACTTTATAAGCAGACTGTTTTATAAAAGATTACTTTTCAATGGTGGCAACCATTTTAAATTATTTTCTGCAGTTCCGTGCCTTTTGTTCAAGGAAGGACAAAGCCCAGTTGCAAAGGTTATGCAGAGATGGAATTTCTAATTCAAAATCATGACTGTCTCTGTTATTCAGAGATGATTGAAAGTCATTCTGCACATGATTCGCACTTCTATAACAAAAAAAGAGAACAATTCAATCAATCCTTCTTCTGTTGTAAAGTTGTATTTCCCTGTCTGCTTCAATATAAGTTACCAGTTATTGGATTAAGTTTACTAAAAATAATTTAAATCAAATTTTGCTACAAAAGTTATATTCAAAATTTAAAAAAATGCATTGACTGTAGTAAATAGAAAGATATGCAAAGGACTGTAACAGACAGACAGACAATGCCCTTTGATTGCCATATATATCTGTTATCAGGAGAAAAAATGCATTTTTTGTAGGTACATAGCTGTGTAGTGAATTAAAATATAACATAGAACTTAACAACTGGTGTTTACAGAGGTAATATAGATAAGTAGCTCTAGGATCATCCCATCTGCCCATCTGAACAGTCCAGACACATTATACTCATTATTCCTTTGTTTCTGCCCAAGTATACTATATCCTCCATTATGTTATCGTCCACCTTTTCATGGGCAAACTGTTTATTGCTCATATATCAACCTTCTATAGTTGGAAAGGAAGAAAATATTGACATTTCTACTTGCCCTTTCTGGTACTTTTTATATAATACCCACTTAAAAGTTTCATTTACACACTGTCTGTCCTTCTCCATTCCGATATCTATTTTTGAGTTGCATGCTGTCCTTATGCAGCTTGTGGTGTAGTCTGTTCCAAGCTTACATTGACAACTGTTTGATTGCTTCCAGGAGAGGTATTTATTTATTTATTTATTTTATTTTTATTTTACATTTGTTAACCGGGATAGTCCGACTGGATATATGTCCATTTTCAGCGGAGGCCCGGGGAGAAAAGCTCCCAACAGTAAAATAACATCATTACATATCACAAAAACATCATTACATATGACATATCTCGAACAGCATGATAGAATATTTGCAGAAGAACATTTAGACATTGATAGAATTTTTTTTTTTTTTTTTTTACATTATGTCAATGAACTACCATTTGTAATAGTTTCGTAAACAGCAGTTGATACAGTTCAAAGTAGGGAAATCTAGAGTTGCAGTACAAAATAGGTTACATAGCATCTGTACATAATCTAGAGAAAGGATTAGCCAGGCTTGATACAGTAGCAAGTCCATTTTGACCCCAGGTGTAGTTTGAGTTTAGCTTTGAACTGACCTAGAGAAGAGAGTGAGGTAATCTCAGGAGGTAGTAGGTTCCATGTTCTGCCTACAGAGTTAGTAAAGAGAGTGTCGCCGGCTAAGTTATTAGTTTTACATGTCTGGATAAGGAGTCTGCTGGAAGAACGCAATGGTCTAGGGTTGTTATACAGGGTGACCAGATTTTTGAGTGCAGGGGTATTTTCAGGGTTGTATATAATTTTGTGGGTCATAACTAGTTGGTTATATAGTATTAGACTAGGTAGTTCGAGCCATCGAAGCTGAATTAGATTGATGCAATGATGTGTCCTGAAAGGCAACCCAGTAGCAAACCTGGCGATGTGATTATAACAGATAGTGATTTTGTTCAGGACAGTCTTACTAGTATTATGGAGAAGAGGGGATGCGTACAGGAGAGTAGAGAGAAGATAAGATCGAGCAATGGCAACTTTGGCTGGGAGAGTCAGAAAGCTTTTTATTCTATACAATGAGCCTAGTTTTTTATTGATGGTTTTGATCAATTGGTTGACATGTAGGTCAAATTTTAAGTTATTGTCGATAGTGACACCTAGTAGTTTTGTAGAATGGTCTGGTGAGATTATTGTGCCATCCTTTGCTTTGATTGTAAAGTTAATGGTGCTAGACCTTTGTGTTGGTAGGAATAGCAGCATTTTAGTCTTTTTGGGATTCAGTATCAGGCGATGATTGGAAAGCCAGTTTTCTATTGTGTTAAAGGTAGTCTGGGTAGTTAACTATAACTCTGTAGGGGATGTTCCTGAGCAAATCAGTGTAGATGACCAGGGTGTAGAAGATTATTTAACCCTGCCCAGAACTTCTGAGGGTGATTTTGATTTTCTGTTTGTAGTTTGCAGTAGTATTGTTTTTTGTCAAGTAGTATGTGTTTTTTAGTTTCATTCCTAAGTTGCCTGTATTTAATTTGATCATGAGGAAGTTTAGTAGTTCGCCATAAAGCCCAAGCTTTATTTATGAGATTAATTTTGAGCCTGGTCTCTTTTGAAAGCCAAGGTGCAGCTATTGCCTTAGTTTTCTTTGAGCGAGTAGGGGCATGAAAGTCAAGAATCTCAAGGAATTTTTTGTTAAAATACAATACTGCTTCTTCTAAGGGAAGATGTTTTAGTATAGACCAATTGCAAGAATTTAATTCTAGTTGGAATTTGGTTGAGTCAATTTTTTTTTTTCTGACAGTTCTTAGTAAGGGTTGTTTGGGATTGGTTTCTTTGTGCTTAATTATATATGTGAGATGGTGATCACTTAGACTATCAGGGAGGGTACCAAATGTATACAGGTTAGAGTGACTATTAATAAGTACCCAATCAAGTATACTTTCTTTCTGGTTGGGTTTGCCTGTCCTAGTTGGGGTGTTAATAACTCATGGAATGAGTGCAGGTTAATATGGGTGGTAGGGGATTCTAAAGAACAGGTGGTCCAATCTATATTAAAGTCTCCGAGAAGTAAGGTTTCTTGAGGGTAGTGGCTAGATATCGAGTGTAGGGTGTCTTCAAGTGTAGCTATAGTATTACCTGGGGGAATGTACATACAAATTATATAAATGCATTTACTATTGCTAAGTTGCAGTTTGGTGGTTAGAATCTCTAAGTTGTTAATCTGAGGTGGTTGTATGACATCCGTAGATACAATCAACTCAGATTTGTAGAGTATGGCTACCCCACCTCCTTTTCTGGAAGTACGGTCCCACCTGTGTATATTATACCCAGGGAGTAGTATTTCATTATCAGTAGTGGTAGGTTTTAACCATGTCTCAGATAGGCACAGAATCTCAGGGGATAGATCAACAATGAGTGCATGAAGTTCATGCACCTTGTTATTGATGCTTCTGATGTTAAGATGACAGGTTAGGAGAGAATTGGGTGGCCGGGAGATTGTAGGGTTGAGGCTTAGGTTTGTGGTAGAGGGAGAGTGCATGCCTGAGTTGGCAGGGCCAGGATTGGGATGTATATCCCCATCAAGTAATAGACTAAGTCTAGGCTTGGAGATAAGTTTCAGGAATTTATCTACAATTTTATAGTAATGTTTGAGTTTAGGGCTAATTTTCCTGGTGTAGGTGTATGGGGATTGAGAGCATGATGTTAGATGCACCCAAGTACTATGGATGTGATAAAAGTTAGGATGTTTATCTTCTGGAGTGTTAGTGTGGGCCTTTGAGGCTAGGAATCCTGAGAGGTTGGGTTTCATATAAGGTTAGGAGGTATGGGGCTAATAGGGTAGGTAGTAGAATGGAGTACCACATATCTAAAGAGATGATGAACTAAGTACCTAGAAGTGCACTATCAGATGATAGTGTGAAAAGGGAACTATAATGGAAGAGACAGGGAAACAGCTGGGAATAATTAAATTAGCAGAAGGTGATAGGAGCTAGTACATGTGGGTGTGGCTTAGTGGCAATAAATTTAGAGGTAGTGGGGTGGGTGGAATTTGGGGGGGAGGGAGAGCCGAGCATGGGCGAGCGGAGCGGGGCTATAGCAATCCTCAGATAATACCAATCAGCTTTAGCTCAGCTAGACATTAGCTTAGCTAGGTAAGTATATTATCTTATATGCCAGGATTTTACATAAACTATTTTGGGATTGTAACATTCAGTAGGTTTGAACAAACCTTTATGGATTTTCTGTTTAAAATACAATCTTCTGCAGCAATTTGCTATAACTTGTAAACATATGGGGTGTTTTAATAGTTGTTCCAAATGTTAATTAACCAGGGGTAAATATCCCTGAGTAGGGTTGGGAGAAGCCCTGTTTAGGAGGGACAGACTAAAGGTACCTTAGACCCTAGACAGCAGCTTCCATAAGATAATGCACAATATTGTGTGACCACCTTGGCTCTTCGGTGAAAGCTGCTTGCTGTATTATATTTTCAGCAGGGTGTAGTAATTCTTTCCGTGGTCTGGGAGCTTAGAGGGACTAAGTCTCAAGGGAACTACCTTGGCTCTTCAGTGAAAGCTGCTTGCTGTATTATATTTTCATCAGGGTGTAGTAATTCTTTCCTTGGTCTGGGAGCTTAGAGGGACTAAGTCTCAAGGGAACTACCTGTAATGTACAAGTGTGTAGTCTAAGTCCCATTAATTCTTCAGCCATCTCCCTAAGTTAACTGCTTCTCCAGATGGCTTACACAGACTTTAAAGAGCAGCTTAACCAGCATTATATCGCCATTATCTATAAAACTAACTTCAGAATTCAAGTCACCTCTTGTCCAACCTTCCCTTATGACTGTGAGTTCTACAACAACAAGGTATCAAGGGAATCTTGCACAGTAACACATTTCAGCATGTTACTGTCCTTCACACTGACTGTGATAATAGGGCTGTGAGCTTCTGTTTTAATTTGGGTGGGCTACCACTCTTCCCTCCTCACACAATTCATACAGGACTTTTAATTTACTCTGGGGTCCCTGTTTTCCATATCTGCATGGACACCTGTATACAGCAGTCATCAGTTGCCATCAGCCTGCTCAACAACATTCTAAATGTATTCTGATGATACTTGTGTATTAACAGCACGCTGCTTATCAGGAATTGATAAGTGTTTCAATTTATTCATTTGTTAGATGGCTAAGCCCACTGGATAGATGTTTCCGTTTCATTCAAGGATGATACAGGAGCACTGTCTGGTTAAAGTGCGGTAAATATTTTATTAGATGTGTGAAATTTATAACTGTTCTTTTTAGTAATAACGCATTTGTTTATAGATAAATGGGACTGTATACTGTTTCGCATTCACTTCTCCCTAGCAAAAGCTGCATTATGTCATACTGAAGTACAACTTCATGTGCTTTTTAAGTAGCTTGGTTCAATAATAAAATATGTTTTGTGTGGAGACAACTGTAACCTCCAAGGTATACAGAGCCAGAACTACTGCTCTGTCTTATATGTTTAAACTGACATTTAGATGTGAGAACCTCTAGCTTATACAGTGAGCTGAATAAGGGCTCCTGTAATTTCCTCTTTATTTATGATTATGAAAATGATGGACTCTGTTCAAACTTGAATCCACAAATTACTTTTATGAAGAATGTCATGAAGAAAAACAGAGCCTGCTTTTGCAAAAACAGCAAGTTAAAGCTCAGATAATCATTCTAACTGTCATCTGCAGCTGTTGAATGCTGCGTATAAATTAACCAATTTAACACTACAGCATTTTCTAAAAAGAGATAGGAAGGAACCAAATTGTTTAAATGCATTTATTGTTATCCAATTATCAGCTATATGCCCAAAATATTTTAATTCTTCCCTTTGCAATCAGTTAATGGTCTGGATATTTAATTGTTTCCCATGCTTTCACCTGATTTTCTGTTAAATGTATTCTCATTTTTTAAATTATATTAGTTTGTGGTTGGTGTCTTATTTATTAGTTTAGAAGGGTAACATCACTGCAGAGATATGACTGTTGGCATCTGCCATTTTTGTAGAGGCAATGTTTGGTTACAGACATGCAGACTAATATATCGGGTGGCTCATTGGTAATATGACTGAATCCAAGATGGCAGAATCAGTGTGGCTGGTAGCAGCATGCGCTGTGGACTATGAAAATTGATGCAGTTACTGAAAAGGTATCAGTATTACCTAGTGGAAAACATTGGGCCAGATTTACGAAAGCTTGCAAGGAGTTGTAGACTAGAGTAAGACATCAGACAGCCAATATGTCTGCCGAGCAATCCAGCAACAGCCGGCAGGGGCGTGCATGAGAGCTTCTAAAGCTACTCTTGCATGGACAGTAATGTGTATAGCATGTCATGTAAATGCGTACTGCTGTAGTATCATAATGTAGTTAGGTAGGGGTTTGAATCCTGCACTTACCAATTGTGTGTATGTGTGTCTCCCTGAGGAGAAGAAACCTTCTGTGGGTTGGGAGGGTGGCGTAATGGTTAAGGTGTTTGCCTTACAAACACAAGGTGCAGGGTTTGAGTCTCACAAGGGATTATTGGCTAAGCTTAAAATGGCTCGCAAGGGCAGTTAGCTTAGTACTAATCTATGAACCTATGACAGCGTCATGGTATGCAAATTACCTCATTTGCTGTGGAATGCTATGCAAATGAAGTAAATTTGCAATCCAGGAAACACTAACCTGTCCGTGGAAGAGTAGTGTTATTTGCAGAAATGTACTCCGTTGGTAACGGAGTACCGTTCTACAAATTTCTAAATGGAGCTATGACACCTCCAAATAAAAGATGCATCCAGTTGAGGAAGCATGCCAATAGCAAAATATAAGGCCATTGGCATTTTTAAATTTTTAAACTGATTAAAATCTAATTTTTTTTCCCAATCTCCAATGTTTAAGCGTAGGGCAGTGCTGCGCAAACGTGTGGCACTTAAAAAAACAATAAAATAATTTCAAAATAGCCAAAAATAGGCATTTTCACCAAAAAGCTTATCCTGCCATGCAGGTGAATGGCAGGCTGAAGACAACATGGCCACTGAGTAGTGGTTGCTAAGGGGAGGGAAGCTCAGTGTGAGAGATGTAACCAAGCATTAGGAGGCAATCCTATGCAAATGAGGATAAGGATAGTGAATCCCAATTTTCCCCAGCATGTGAGCCATGTCCCAAGAGTGTAAGTGTAGGAGTAGGTGAGTAGTAGAGTAGAAGATAGGTGACATCATAAGGGGGTGTGTCAGAAAGGCTGTATGTTTATTGGAGCACAGTGTCTTGTGTTTGCTCTGAGTTGCTCAGGATTGCAAGAGGCGTGTCTACAGTTGTCCTTTTTGAAAACCAGAAACCAATGGCGTATACCATGAATATATCTGAAATTTCTTGCAAACGTGCACACAGCATGTGCATGTGTGCGAGCGCGTGTGCGCTCGTTTGCACGACGCTGCCCTGGGCAGAAACAGAAAAGGAAAAGGAAGGAAAAGAAGTAGTAGGAAGTTAACCGGGAACTAGCAGAGCTGCCAGGTGAAATATATCAAAATCAGCCAATTACACAGGCAGCAGACTAGCCCAGCCCAGCACTTTAAACTCTGCAAACAGCATTCTTCCCTGTTTTTTTCCCAAGAACTCTGCAACACTGCAGTATACAAAGAGGGAAAGCTTAAAAACGTTAAAGCCAGACAAAATGTTAGGGGCTGCTCTTGCTATCATAAACCAACATGTGCAAGGTGCTGAGGGTGGTGATGTTTTGAATGCTGCTGAGCAACCCACAGTGAGGAGATGGAGAAGAGTGTACAGACCCAGGGTAACCTACCAGGGGCTACATGAGCTGGAGATAGTGGAGCGCTATAGGGTGGACAGAGACCTCCTGCAGCAAATTTTTGAGCTGTGCCGGCCATGCCTCACACACAGAACCAACATGGGGGAACCCATCCCAGTGGATACCAGGGTATGTGTTGGCCTAAGAATACTAGCTACAGGTACTTTCCAGAGACTAGCTGGTGATATGATGGGGATTTCACAGGCATCAGCATCCAGGGTACTGCACCAGTTCCTGGATGCCATGTCAGCACATGTCGGTGACCACGTATATTTCCCAAATTCCCATGAGGCATTGGCCAGCAATATGCATCTTTTCCACCAAATAGCAGAATACCCTGAGGTAGTGGGTACAATAGACTGCACGCACATACACATCAAAGCACCACCTGGTGAGCAGGGTAGGGTCTACATCAACCACAAGGGCTTCCCCTCCATCAACTGCCAGGTTGTGTGCGATGCCCAGGGCATAATAATGAATGTGTGTGCTGGCTGCCCTGGAAGCTATCAAGATTCCCACATTTGGCATCTGACACAGCTGTACTAGAGATTTGCCAATGGGGACATCCCTGACCGTCACCTAATGGGGGATGCTGGATACGCACTGGAGCCGTGGTTGATGACACCCATCAGAAATGCACACACACCTGAACAAGAACTCCATAATGAGGCACATGCACAAACAAGAAACATTATTTAGCATGTGTTTGGGATACTCAAGTCACGGTCCCAGTGCCTGGACAACTCTGGTGAAGCCTTGCAGTACTCATCAACTACATGTACCCAAATTGTCATGGTATGTGCCATGCTACACAATATGATCCTGCGAAAACAGCTGCAGCAGGAACAGCATGGGGCAGGGCCAAACAGCCCCACACCATTGGCAAGGCCTGCACAGGCACAGCGTGACTCGGAGGAGGAACAACCTGAGCCTGCCCCAGTAGGCAGAAGGAGGCGTGGCCAGTATGCACTGGCCTTGGCAAAGAGGCAATGCATAGCACATACACTGACTCAGTAGGAACCCTGGAAATTACACCTCTCTCTGACTAGCACATGCAGTAAAAGGGATGCCTAACTTGACACTACCTGTTTTCAAACATGTATAGGGAGTGTACTATGTGCATCTGACATAGGCAGCCCTACAGCACCACCTGAGGCATGAGTGCCCTATTTTAAGCAACATAAAGCACTGCTAAGCACATTTTACCAGTATTGAGCATATTTAAAGTCAATTGTGTGTAGCTGTGCACCACGCTAACCAGCGCAACGTCGGGCAACGTTGAGCAATGTTGGGCAATGCTGGGCAATGTTGGACAAAGTCAGGCAAAATTGTGCAAAGTCGGGCAAAGTTGAGCAAAGTCAGGTAAACACACTCACACCTTCTTTACTGTTCCTTAAGCAGTCTGGTCTGCCCAGCAGGAAAATAAAAAGCAGTGACAGGGCTCAAACTCAAGATACTTTATACTATAGTCACAGTACTGAACCACTAAGCCATTACAGCATTTAACTGGCACAGACACAACTTAACTCACTCATACATACCAGTTGGGTTGGTTACATACCTAACAGTCACAGCCAGCAGGACAAATGTAGACAAATGCAAACACAAACAAATGCTGTATCATGCCCTCTGAAGAGGCATATGAGTAACTTCCCCCCAGGCCTATGCAGACAGATAACGGCAGGCCAGGCAGTGTGATGTGGGTTGGGTAGGCTATGAAGTCACAAAATGATATGCGTGTAATTGGAAGCTAAGGTCTGTAGTGCAGTGGCATGCCTCAAGCCAGTACGATAGGCAACAGTACAGACTGAAATGGAGTACCTGACATAGCAGTGCAGGCCTATCAAATGTGTATAAGTGTCAGGTGAACCCTTCATCCTATGTACACACACAGTAACAATTAGGTGTGCCCCCCTGGGTAGAAATGTACAAATAATAGCTGTCCCCACTGTATGTAGAATGACTCATGGAAGCGTTGCAGGCACACTGTGCTTCCTGTCGATGTACAATACAAAGGTGAGCCCTGAAGTAAAAATCAACTTGATTTTCACACACATACAGTATATATGCTCTTACTGGGCATGCTCACACACAAACAAATTTAGCAAAATTCAGTCAGCAACATACTGAAATTTCATACTGGGCATGCTCACACACTTAGGCCATGTCTGAGTACAGCAGTGGGCCACACATATCTGGCAGTTGCAGTTCTTACTCCAGACCCTTGTCACTATTCACCAATCCTGCCTTGTGCACACACTGATATGAAAACAGACCCATATAATATATTGGACACTTGTCATAATCAAACTATGTACTCCAAGTACTTAAGTTGTTCAAAGAAAGTGTAAAACCAAAGAAGATCAATAATACTCTAATCAGTATCATCAAGAAACAATGAGCTCTCCTAACATTATCCAAGCCATGGTCAAAGAGTCCATAGATAACCATGAAGCTTTCTTTCACTATGTCATAAATATCAATGTAAACTCATATATGTTCTGAGTCAGTGCAAACTGTAAATGAATGCATGTACATGACTGACATTGCCAACATCTTGTCAGACAAGTTCATACATATTTACCCCCTTCTCACTGACAACAGGGCCCATTATCATACCTGGAGATTGCGAAAACCCAGAAATCACATATAGAATGGTTAAACAGCTCTTTCCAAACCTAAAAACACGGCATGTATGGGATAACATGGTTTCCCTGGCTGTGTCATATGTGAACTCCAAAACAAACAGACTCTGCACCTGAACAGTCTGTTGAGACTCACCATCTGTACAGGATATGAAACTGTTGAATGGGTTACAGCAACGTTTGGCACACTCCACAAGTGTTGGTGCACAACAGACCATGGGTACTATTGTCTTATAAGCCTAATAAGCCTGATGTGCAAGGCCATGGAGTCCATCATTATAGAACTCATAAACAAAGCTATTGAGAGCCTACAAACATCCAGCTCTACCCATTTTGGTTTGGTCAGGGGTAAATCATGGTTCCTAAACCTGTTAGACAGTTTTCAAGGCAGTCACCCAGGACATGCATCAATGAAATGAGCTACACGCGGCCTACATAGACCTTGAAAAGCCCTTTTCCAACATCCCACACACATGTCGTATCCACAAAATCAACAACTTGTACATAAACACGTATGTCATCTGATGGATTGCCAACTGGGGCACAGATAGATCCCACAAGGTAAGAATTGTGGTCTCCTGTTCAAGCTGGTAACAAATGCTGTCCCCCATGGCTCAGTCCTGGGACCCCTCCTGTCTGGTGTATACTTTTCAGAAGTACAGTCAAACATGAGGGCTATGTTTTGCAAGGTTTGTGGATGACTGCAAAAAAGTTGTCATAATTGATTTTGGGATAACAGGGACATCCTTAAAAAGGATCTCAGTCAGACAGATGTGGTGTCAAACTTATGGGCTCGAACTACTGTCATACAAATACCACATAAGTGCCAACACCCTAAATATGGAGGTAATAATAAGGGATCTATGGACAAATGTGGATAGTCATCACTACTTCCAGAAACACATTCACAAAGTGGTTAGAAAATTATGCTATATGTTCCCACAAACTGCCAAGGTCTTTGCATGTAGGTCAAAGGAGGTTCCCTCTACTCATCAGTCATCAGACCCATCATAGAGTACCACAACACACTTGCGATGAATCTGACTAGGCACCTTCAGCAGCTAGAAAAAACACTGACGTACCTCAACAAGAGCATTACTGGCCTCAAACAGTTGCCCCATGCAACAAGACTAAATTTAACTCAATCTGTACTCTGTTGCATACTGTCTACTCAGGTGATCTCTGCCCAACAGACAGGTCCATGTCCAATGCAGAACGGATGTACATGCGCTATCTAAAGTAACCCCAAGCTCACTGTACTACATGCTCTAGAGATATCATCATCACAACAATAAATATGACATGTTGGAAGGATACATTAATAACTCACAGACTTCCCTTTCTTTGGAACAGGCTCCCTCCCAACCTACATTAAGATGAGTCCCTCACTGACACTCTTCCAGAGGAGCCTTGATGAATGTATGTGAAACTGAACTGTCACACCATGGATCACTTCATAAGCTCTACTACACAGAGGCCTAGGGAACTAACTCCATGGGTGGTGATAGCTGCACACAATGGCCATACTAATGTATGCCTTCAGGCAGATAGCCTATTGCCTACCTATATATATATATATATATATATATATATATATATATATATATATATATATATATATATATATATATATATATATATATATATATATATAGGGGGAGCAAAGTATAATAAGCCAAAGATGGATGGGCAGAGATGTGTGCAAGAGGGTGACCATGACAGGGTGCCATCCAGGACTGTCCCACCCAGCACACATCCCAATGGCACAAAAGACATGAGGTGCACATCTCACCCAGTGTACATAACAGCCACCAGTATCTGTAAGCATTACAGTGTATGTGGTCCATGTGCCTGCTGTACAACATGACGGTACAATGAAGTACATATCTGCTATATGTAGACATGTACCTGTCACATAGTCTACTACATACCTATGAACCTATCTTCAATAAGGCATATGTTAGCCTAGGCAAGTTGTGCAGCTTTCACCACCCCATTGGGTAGTCATCCAAGCCTCCATAATAATAGTTAGTACCCTAATCCCCTTTCTAGTGGGGCTGCTGTTGTGATGCTTGGCGTGAAGTGTCTGTTTCCCATCCACTCATCAAGGTTCCTATTGAAGAGTGTCAGTGAGGGGCTCTATCTGATGTACATTGAGACTCTGTTCCAGAGTAAGGCAAGTGTCTGGGATGGTACTCTATCCCACCAGCATGTTGTATTCATTGTTGTGATGAGGTTCATATTCCTGGAGTGTGTAGGGCGACTCGATTTTGTTATCTGTAGATGGAGCATGCTCAGCAGTTATGTGTTGCACATGTCTCTGTATGTTAGGCAGAGTGTGCCTCTGAGTAGGCGGTATGCAATGAAGAACAGATTTAGTTTTACCAGTTGTGTTGCATAACACAACTGTTTGAGGCCAGTAATCCTCTTGGTGAGGTACCTCTGTGGTCTCTACAGCTGCTGGATATGCGAAGTCGAGTACATCCAAAATGGTGCATTGTACTCAATGATGGGTCTGATGACTTAAGAGTAGAGGGCCACCACTACCTCTTCGGATCCTGGTGCAAACCCTTTGTTGATTAGGTGGGCCACATAGGATTTCCCAATCACTTTGGCAACATGGTTGTCAAAGGAAAGATGACTATCTACTTGTGTCCCCAGATCCCTTATTACCTTGTCAGTTTTAAGGGGGTAACCCCTATGTGGTAGTTTGTGTGTACTTTGTTTTCACCAAAGGGGATCACTTATCATTCCTCCACATTAAGCTTGAGGCCATGATTCTGACACCACACATCTGTCTCATAGAGTCCCTTCTGGAGAATATTTGTGTCATCCGGGGAATCTATTATGGCAAACACTTTACAGTTCCCAGCAAACTTAGTCAACCACAACCCTCCTGTGTTGGCATGTACATTTGAGAAGTCTATACCAAACAGGAGGGACCCCAGGACTAAACCCTGGGGGCCATCAGTTGTTACCGGTGTAGAGTCTGACATGTAGCCAGCAACTCTTAGTTTGTGGAATCTATCTGTGAGCCAGATTGCAATCCATCTTGTGATGTATGGATTCATGCCCAGGTTGGTGAATTCATCTATGATACCTGATTGGGGAATGGTGTCAAAGGCTGTAATGAGGTATAGGTAGGCTGTGTTGAGCTCATTTCAATTGTCTGTAGCCTGGGTAATGGTCTCAAAGAAATCCACCCAGTTCAGGAGGTGTGATTTGCATATGATGAAGCCAAACTGGGTGTGCTCAACTGTGTGAAGGTTAACAATCTCTTTATTGTTGACTTCCATTATGATTGGCTCCATTGCCTTAAAGAGCAGACTTGTCAGGCTCATAGAGCATGAATGCCAAGGGTTTTTTGTGGCTCCACCCCTGTGGAGTGTGAAGAATGTTGCTGTGCAACATTGTTTGGTACATATCCTGTACAGAGCATGTTGAGAGAGGTGTAGGTATCCTTGATGAATATGGATACATCCCCACCCTATGTGCTATGATCCAGGTCCTGATGCTGGAAGGTATGGAATGAGTAGTATCCTGGTAGTGCTGGTGTGCTCTCTGGAGCCTTGAACTAGGTTTCTGTTACTGCACAGATATCAATATTCTCCAGACTGAGATGTGCCTTGAGTGTGTGCATCTGGAGGCTGAGACTTCTGGCAATGAGTAGCATTTAGCTAACTTTGTGGTTATTTGTGTTGGTTGTGGGGTTTGATTTGTCCTGAGTGACTGGTGTACCACACCTGAAGTCAACGGCTCATTGGTCCTATCTGACTATAAGCTAATTACCCTACATATCCACATTCTGGACCCACCCCCCATTAAGGAAACCATGTTAAAAAATGGCTCCAAAGCCAACTTCATGCTTCTTAAGACAGAAGTACTGAACTTCCGGACACCCATGCAGATGGACAATACTGTTAAGACTACTGAATCCTTCACAATTGCACTTTATAAGCACTTACATGAGTGTATGCATCATAATGTCCCAAACACAACCAAGACGCTATCCTGCAAGAAAAGGAAGCCAATCTGGTGGTCCCCTGCCATAAACAAACTGCACAACAGAAGGAAGAAACTGTTGCAAACGAGGGTGAAATCCCATGAGTGGAGGAACTCCTTGGTCAGCCTCAGGAAGAAGCTGCGATCCCTGCTAAATCCTCCAAAGCTAGTTATGAAAATAAAGTCGACACTGATTCTAAAGACAACCACAAAGCATTCTATAGTTATGTCAAGAATCTCAATGGCAACACTCAGATCTGCTCTGAGTTACAGCACAATGGAACTAAATATACAGACCCAACTGATATTGCCAACTGCCTGGCAGATAGGATCAGTGCTAACCTTACCCCCCCCCCCCCACCCATGAAAGAGCACATCTCTATACTGGAAGAATGCAAAGTTGCTGTCATCATGGCTGCACAGGTAAAAAACACTCTCCAAATCCAGGAACACAGCATCCATGGGACCAGATTACATCCCAGGCTGCGTTCTACATGAACCACAGAATGAACTGGCACCACACCTACATACCATGTTCAATCATAGCCTCACCTCAGGCTTTGTGCCTGCTGAATGGTGTACAGTGACGGTTATCCCACTACACAAGGGGGGAGCCACCATGGACCCCAGGAACTAGCACCCCATTAGCCTGATGAGCCAGGTCTGCAAGGCTATGGAACGTATCACCATGGAACTTATAAACAAAGACATTGGTAATCTCCAAACTCTGGACCACAACCATTTTGGGTTTGTAAAAGGCAGATCATGTCTCCTAAACCTGATAGACTTCTTTGAAGCAGTCACCAAAGCCGTAGACAAAGGTAAGATGGTTCACACAGCCTATCTAGATCTTGCCATGGCTTTCGACACCATCCCCCACTCTGGAATTATGGATAAACCCACTAAACTAGGTATAAATCTCTATGTCACAAGATGGGTTACCAACTGGCTGACCGACACAGCCCACACTGTGAAAGTAGCAGACTCCAAGTCCGACTTCAGACCAGTGACAAGTGGAGTACCACAGGGTTCAGTCCTGGGTCCTGTCCTGTTTGGTATCTACTTCCCTGAAGTACAGGTTAACATGGAAGGTCTCTGGCTAATGAAGTTCCCAAATGACTGCAAACTAGGAGCCATAATCGAGACTACTAATGATGTGGACATCCTACAAAAAGGCCTCACTGAGACAGATGCCCGGTGTCAAAGCCATGGCCTCAAGCTCAATGCCAAAAAGTGCATTGTCATCCTCTTTGGTAAAAACACTGTACCCATGAACTACAACATAGGTGGTAGTATAATTAACACCGAAAGTGTGATAAGATACCTTGGGACAAAGGTGGACAGTAGACTCTCCTTTGATAATCACATCACCACAGTAGTCAGGAAATCCTTCTACATGGCACACCTCATCACAAAAGGTGTCTCATGCAGAATAAAAGAGGTCATTGTTCCCCTCTACTCATCACTCATTAGATCCATTACAGAGTAAAATGCCCCTTTTGCTATGTACCTCACAAGACATCTACAACAACTGGAAAGCCTGCAGAAATACCTCACAAAGACGATTAGCAGCCTCAAATACATGCCATACACAGACCGTCTCAAAACACTACAGCTTTACTCTGTCATATATCGCCTACTCAGAGGTGATCTCTGCCTATCATACAAAGCTATGTCAAACTCAGAGCTGTTGGACATGCTCCACTTAAAGAAATCCCAATCCCTCCGAGTGTCGGCCCCAAAACCCAGACTGAAATACTAAAGGAGGGGGTGTATCCATTTTCATAAAGGATACCCACACCTCCAGGTTAGTGGCACAGCACGAGGCCTTGGAGACCATGCAAGAGCAACTAATATTGGGCAAAGCTGCTTATCAGATCGTAGCCTGCTATAGATCACATACCTTGTCTTAGGACCCTCACTCAGTATTCCTGAGAACACTGGGAAACATAAAGGTCCTACCAAACACCATGATATCAGGAGATTTCAACTACACAAACACTGACTGAGAGAATTACTCGAGTACAATGTCCTTTGCCCAATGCTTCCTAGAGTTTATAAACTCAAATGGCCTGGAACAGCTGGACACCACACTGACTAGAGGTGACAACATACTAGACCTGATCATCACCAACATGAGGGATCAGTGTTCCACACCAGAGGTAAACCCCTCGCTGGTAATATCAGATCATGAAGTAATCACACTGGACATCCACATCCCGACCCCTCCCCCCCAGTTAACAAAACCACTGTGAAAAACTTTTCAAAAGCAAACTTCACTCTTCTCAAGGCCGAAGTGGAAAGTTTCAAAGCCCCCTTGCTACAGGATAATGCTATCCAATCTGCAGAATCCATTACAAGTGCATTCTATGAGCATCTACAGTGATGCATGGATCGAGCAATCCCAATTAAAACCAAGACTCACTCCTCCAAAAGAAGAAACCGATTTGGTGGTCCTTGCCCATAAATAAGCTATACAACAGAAGGAGGAAACTAACACATGATAGAGCAAAATTCCAAAAAGGAAAGGCATCACTTATCATTATTAGCAAGAAACTACGATCGCTCATAAAATAATCCAAGTCCAGTTTCTAAAGAAAAATTGCCAAGGAATCTAAAGATAACCACAAAGTCTTCTTTATCTATATCAAACATTTAGGTAGCAACTCTCAGATATGCTTTCAGCTACTGCAAAATGGCAAAAATACACTGAACCAACTAACATTGCCAACATCCTGGTGGACAAGTTCAGTGCAAACTTCACCCCCCCTCACCCCCAAAAGGGCCCGTGTCCATCCCAGAAGAATGCAGAGCCCCAGACTTCATGGACATGCAGGTAAAAGCAGCCCTCTCCAAAGCTAAGAACACAGCATCAATGGGACTGGATGGTGTCCCAGGCTGCGTCTTACATGAGCTCCAAAAGGAACTAAACCCTCACTTACATTCACTGTTCAGACTCAACCTTACCACAGGCTATGTACCCAAAGAATGGTGCACAGCAACAGTCATCCCACTCCACAAAGGTGGTGCCACAACAGAACCTGGGAACTATCGCCCTGTAAGCCTGACCAGCCTGGTCTGCAAAGCATTGGAGTGAATTATCATGGAACTCATAAACAGAGACATTGGGAACCTCCAGATACTGGACCCTACCCAATTTGGCTTTATTAAAGGCAGATCCTGCCTCCTAAACCTAGTTAACTTCTTTAAAACAGTTACCAAAGCCATAGATGAAGGGAAGGTAGTCCACACAGCCTACCTGGACCAGACTAAGGCCTTTGACACCATTCCCCACTCTGACATCATAGACAAGCTTACCAGCTTGAAATTAACCCCTATGTCACGAGATGGGTGGCCAACTGGCCCACAGATAGAACACACATGGTCAGAGTTGCAGGTGCCATGACCGACTCTAAACCAGTCACAAGTGGCATCCCACAGGTCTCGGTCCTGGGACCCCTCCTGTTCAGTATATATGTCTCTGAGGTACAGGCAAGCATGAGGGGACTATGGCTGACCAAGTTCCCAGATGACTGTAAACTGGGGGCCATAATCGACTCTCTGGCTGACACAGACATCCTCCAGAAAGGTCTTTCAGAGACAGATACCTGGTGTCAAAACCAAGGCCTCAAGCTGAAGGGCCAAAAATGCATAGTCATCCCCTTTGGAAAAAAACAAAGTGCCCACAAATTACCACATAGGTGGTAATCCACTAGGTATTGAAAATGTAATTAGGGACCTGGGGACCCAGGTAGATAGTAACCTCTCCTTTGATAATCACATTGGCAAAGTGGTTAGTAATTCCTTCTATGTAGCCCACCTAATCACGAAAGGGTTCACCTCTAGATCAAGAGAGGTCATTGTGCCCCTCTACTCATCACTCATTAGACCCATAATAGAGTACAATGCCCCATTTGGTATGTACCTTAATTGGCACATGCAACAGCTGGTAAGACCACAGAAGTACTTCACCAAGAGGATCATGGGCCTCAAAGAGATGCCCTATGCAGCTCAACTAAAGAAACTCCAGCTCTACTCGGTTGCTTACTGCCTGATCAGATGTGATCTATATCAAGATAAACTGAAGAACCAATATTCTTACATGGAAACTCGATCAGTCCAAATCAGTCCAACCAAGGAACTTCTCAAATATACCATTTATTAGACACACAATTCACAATTGTAGACAAGTTGACCTAGGTTTCGTCTTGAACTTATACAGACTTCATCAGAACTAACACATCATACTGAAACCACTTCCCTTTATAACACTCCCAGGTTAATTGATTAATTACACTCCCACAAAATTAAAGACACATACCCATCAGACCATACATATACCTAAAAACATATATAAGCTAAAACCATGAATAAAAACATACTATAATATTACATAAAAATAAACATATAAAAATATGTAAGATAAAATCAGTACAAAATGAATAATAAAATAATTTGATTTGTTAATCCAACAATATAAGTTACAAAATGTCTAGATGTAAACAAATTTTATGGCAGAAATTTTAGCCCAGTATATATCTTAACTTTAGTAATGGGGCTAAACTAATATGCTCATTAATTCCAGGATAACTAGTGGCATTTATCCTTATTTGCCACTTAGTTTCACTAATATCTAAATGGACATCCAATATATGCCCTTGATTATCCTTAATAACTTGCTAAATAATACAAAATTGGAATTTGTGACCTATATTTATCTTAATATGTCTTGCCAGTGCATTAGTATTTTTCATATGTTTAATATCCAGCAGATGCTCCCCTATCCTTTCTCTAAGTGTACGACAGGTTTTTCCAATATAAAACGCCGGACACCGATTGCACTTAGCTAAATACACCACATTTCTGCTATAGCAATCATAATGTCTACTAATAAATATAATTTCTTCCCCTAATTTAATCCTATTTCCTGATGTAAGAATATACTTGCATTTATTACATCTGCCACACTTAAAATTCCCAACCGGCCTACAAGACCTAGATGTCAATTTTAACTTACTACCCTCTAATAGTTTTTTAAAAGATCTATCCTTTCTATATACATTAATAGGAGAGGCCCTTAATTTACTATATACACTAGTATCTAATTTCAATAAATTCCAATTCCTCTGTATTATCCTCACCATAGATTCCGTGTCACAATTATATGTGGTTATAAAAAACAAACCTTCCTTAATTTTATTTTCCTTTTTCACTTCAAATTCAACCAACAACTCACCTATGTCTGTACCATTTTTTAATATGGGCTGATAAATCCCTCCCTTTCTTTTATCTATAATCTCCACCTTAATAGCTTGTACCAGGGTCTCGGGGTAACCTCTTTTCAAAAACATTCCTTTAATAAAATCTAGTTCCTTTTCAAAATTTAAGTAGTTATTAACCATATTTGAGAAGTTCCTTGGTTGGACTGATTTGGACTGATCGAGTTTCTTTGTGAGAATATTGGTTCTTCAGTTTATCTTGATTTTTTTGTTTGGCATCATGGAATCTGGGGCGGCCAGTTCAGACATCATGGAGCTACTACTCAAAATTAATGAACAATTGTCTGAGCATATGGAGCAAATCAAAACTTTGGTGGAGCAACAACAGGCATCATCCCTTGGCTCCCCCAAAAATTTGGGTAGTCTAGGTAGTCTGGGCTTACCGTTAACACAGCCTACTCCCACAACAAGTAATAAGTCTGTTAATAAGGAGGCAAATGCCAATGAACATGTCAATGTACAGACCGGTAAGAGAAATGTTTTAGCAGCTAGTGGTTTTATGGAAAATCATTTGGATAAAATGCAGTGGAAAAATCTAAAATTTGATTTTCAGAATGGTTCAAATAGTCATAAAACAGGCTCAAAAGTTAACCTGACTTTAGTAGAACAATTAAAAAGTTTTGAAAAGAAATTGCATACTATGAAAAAGCTCCAGTTAGAAAACAGATATTTGAGTAGGAATATTGAACTAGAATTAGTGCCTTGGGGACTAAGATTATGGAGATATCCAAATGGTATTTCTGGGAATGAGGCAATGATCCAGGAAGTACATAAGCTTTTTGATCAAACAGGGTTGGAGTTAATGAGAGTAATGATAAAATACAATGACGAAGTTATAGCTCGTTTAATGAATGAATTGGAGCAGGACAATGACACTATACTAAGTGATTTGAATTTCGAGCATTATTTAACCAATTATCAAAATATTTTAAATACAGTTGAAAATGACTGTTATACTATATTCCAAAGGAAAAGCAGTTCCCACACGGAGCTCTCAGTATGGCAAAAAAACGCTTTTACAGTTTGATACCATATTCCAAAGGAAAACACATAAAATACAGAGGGATACTGATGAATATCGTAATCAGGGGGTGTATCCCATGTCTAAGGGTAATCGTAATTACATGGAATCAGCAACTGGTAATCTAAATGAAAAAGAAGGGGAAATGATTTCATCACGAAGGGACGTGCATCTCCAGCATGATGAACACGCTATGGAAGAGGGTCCGAGGCATTCTGAACTGTTGCGTAACCGAGAAGGGAATTACTCACAACGGATGAGAGAGGAGACTGAGAGACACGTGGACCAGGGAGCCAGACCTAAGAAATGGGGTCCGCAACGAAAACAGCATGAGGATTTTCGCCAGGACTGGAGATAGAAGCGTCGGGTGGTTTGGCCCATATGACGGTTTGGTCGAGAACATCAAGTGTGGGTGGTAGAATTGAAGACAAACTACAGTTAGGGAACATTGGCGAGTTAGCAGAATTTCAACCCATGGAGGTATTAACAGTAGTAATGGATGCTGAAGGGGTGGATGGACCCCCTAGTAGCGAAATGACTGATTCGTTATTAAATGTAAGTATTTACCAGACTGTAGATACCACAATGAATGATGGTTTAGATGTAATGGTTTTATCTGGATCAAATTATTGTGATGCAAACAACTGTGTGACTATTAATGGAACAAATTAAGTTTATTTTAACAGTGAAACAAATTTTTCGCCTGAGACTAGCGTAATTATCGATCTGCATTTAGTAAATAATAAGGCTGGATTGTTATTTAATAGCAATACTGATATGAATAATGTTATAAACGTTTTAGAAGACAGCGAGAATAATTTAGACATTAGCGGGTTAATTGATTTAATACAAGAAGCGAATTATGTTACAGGCCTTAGTGAACCCATTATTATATTTAATCAACATGGGGATTTTAAAGTGTACAATTATTCTAGTAAGTCAATAGAGGTTAAACACACTGAATTATTATCTAAAGGATTTACCTTTATTCCTGGTAGGAAAGGTAATATTACTGACGTGCTTATTGACTTAAAGTACTTAACTAGGAAAATGAATATTAAAATGAGTTTTTTACAGGATGGACACGTAAATACTAGTGTTCTAAAGAGACCTAGCAAATTTAATCCTATCACAAATAATACAGTGATGATGTTTGAGAAGGCCTGTGAGTCAGAAATGCGGGAATATTTCAAAGGCAATATGAATAACAAAGTGAAAAATGTGTATAGTAATTTGACTGATGATGAAGTTGTAGTGCTTAATGAGCTTATCACAAATAAGAACATTCGTTTTATGAAGCCCGACAAGGGCAATGGAATAGTGATTATGGATAAAAATGACTACTCAGACTATATGTTTAGGATGTTAACAGGGGAAGCATATGAAGAAATAACTTTAAATGAAATTCATGTGGCCTATTCAAAATCGACCTGATGCTAAAGGATATGCTTTATCAAGGACAAATCAATGAAATGGATTTTGAGTATTTGGTGAATAATTTTCCGGTAATAAGCAATATTTTTGGCATTCCTAAAATTCACAAGGGTCTGATTGATGTTTCTTTCAGGCCTATTGTGGATTGTAAAAGGAATAAAACTTGCTTTATAAGTAAATATTTAGATTTTCATCTCCAAGGGGGGTTAAAAATGTTCAATTACATTACTAAGGACTCATGGCATTTTTTTATCCCAACTAAATGATGTGAGAATAGGCCCTTCAACTATTTTACTTACTATTGATGTTTGTAATTTATATTCAGTGATTCCTAATAGTATTGGGCTAGAATGGTTGGAGAATCAGCTAAATAAGATAGGGTCATTTGATCAGGATCAAATAAATGTTTTTGTATCCCTTATGGACATGGTATTAAACAACAATTTTTTGTTTTTTGAGGGCAGCTACTATAAGCAGGCTACTGGAGTAGCAATGGGGGCAGCATGTGCCCCGTTTATGCAAATTATGTTATGTCCTATTGGGAACAAGAATATGTGTTTCAAAGTGATTTTAATAAATTCATCCAGAAATATATGCGATTTTTGGATGATATTTTTATAATTTGGGATGGTGACATTCAGAGGTTGGAAGCATTCCTGGAATATATTAACAGTTCGGTCGATTTTTTAAAATTTACCTTTGTTTATAGTTATACTGAAATAAATTATTTAGATGTCCATTTGACAGTTGATAACGATAAAAGGAGTCATATCAAATATTTATAGAAAACCTACCTTTTCAAATTCTTATTTGGAATATCAGAGCTGGCACCCTGACCACCAGAAAAGGGCTATAATTAAAGGGCAGATGGTCAGGGCTGCCAGAATGGTTAATAACTACTTAAATTTTGAAAAGGAACTAGATTTTATTACAGGAATGTTTTTGAAAAGAGGTTACCCCGAGACCCTGGTACAAGCTATTAAGGTGGAGATTATAGATAAAAAAAAGGAGGGATTTATCAGCCCATATTAAAAAATGGTACAGACATAGGTGAGTTGCTGGTTGAATTTGAAGTGAAAAAGGAAAATAAAATTAAGGAAGGTTTGTTTTTTATAACCACATATAATTGTGACACGGAATCTATGGTGAGGATAATACAGAGGAATTGGGATTTATTGAAATTAGATACTAGTGTATATAGTAAATTAAGGGCCTCTCCTATTAATGTATATAGAAAGGATAGATCTTTTAAAAAACTATTAGAGGGTAGTAAGTTAAAATTGACATCTAGGTCTTGTAGGCCGGTTGGGAATTTTAAGTGTGGCAGATGTAGTAAATGCAAGTATATTCTTACATCAGCAAATAGGTTTAAATTAGGGGAAGAAATTATATTTATTAGCAGACATTATGATTGCTATAGCAGAAATGTGGTGTATTTAGCTAAGTGCAATCAGTGTCCGGCGTTTTATATTGGAAAAACCTGTCGTACACTTAGAGAAAGGATAGGGGAGCATTTGCTGGACATTAAACATATGAAAAATACTAATGCACTGGCAAGACATATTAAGATAAATATAGGTCACGAATTCCAATTTTGTATTATTCAGCAAGTTATTAAGGATAATCAAGGGCATATATTGGATGTCCATTTAGATATTAGTGAAACTAAGTGGCAAATATGGTTAAATGCCACTAGTTATCCTGGAATTAATGGCCATATTAGTTTAGCCCCATTACAAAAGTTAGGATATATACTGGGCTAAAATTTCTGCCATAAAATTTGTTTTTATCTAGACATTTTGTAACTTATATTGTTGGATTAACAAATCAAATTATTTTATTATTCATTTTGTACTGATTTATCTTATATATTTTTATATGTTTATTTTTATGTAATATTATAGTATGTTTTTATTCATGGTTTTAGCTTATATATGTTTTTAGGTATATGTATGGTCTGATTGGTATGTGTCTTTAATTTTGTGGGAGTGTAATTAATCAATTAACCTGGGAGTGTTATAAAGGGAAGTGGTTTCAGTATGATGTGTTAGTTCTGATGAAGTCTGTATAAGTTCAAAACAAAACCTAGGTCAACTTGTCTACAATTGTGAATTGTGTGTCTAATAAATGGTATATTTGAGAAGTTCCTTGGTTGGACTGATTTGGACAGATGTGATCTATGCCTGACGTATAAGGCCATGTCCAACCTGGAATTAATGGACATGCTACACCTCAAGAAACACAAATCTCTTAGAGCCACACACTCCAGTGAATTAAACCTCAGCAAAGCAATAAACAGGACGTGCTGGAGGGATAGATTCCTGTCCCAGAGACTTCCCTCACTCTGGAATAGAATCCCAGTTGATGTTAGGCAGAGCCCCTTGCATACTCTCTTCAAGAAGAATCTTGATGAGTGGATGGGAAATTGTAAATTTACCCCTGGGATCACTTCAGTGGCTCTGCTAGACAGAGGCCCAGGAAACAAATTTAAAATGGAGGCAAAAGCCAACACATTCTGGCTAGGCTTATAAATGCCCTTGGGCAGATAGCCTAGTACTTACTTATGAACCTATGAACCTACACGCTCTAGGGACTTAACCCTTGTCACCACAATAAACAGAACATGCCGGAGGGATAGATTCCTGTCCCATAGACTTCACATACTTCAGAAAAAACTATCTATCTATATCAAACAAAGCTTCTCATTAGCACTCTTCAAGAAAAATCTTGATTATTGGATGGGAAATAGGAAATTCAGCCTCGGGAACACTTCTGTATCTCTGCACGACAGTGGCACAGGAAAATACATTTCTTGGGTGGCAAAAGCCAGGGTACCTTTTTGGCTGGCCTTGTATAGGCCCCAGGGCTGATAGACTAGTAACTACCTATGAACCTATGAACATTTGAGCCTTGCCTAAAAAAGGTAATATGGGGACAGCACGAGCCTTGGCCAGTATTCAGAAGCATAGGGGTGACAGGTGCAAACCATCTGTAGTGAAGCAACAAGGTTTGTCTATCATGTCATCACAGGAAGACAGAGATTGGATCCCCTTTGAATGACACCAGAAGCTCAGCCAATTATTGAAGTTTATCATCTTTCTGTTATATTGCAGTATCATGTAGGTGAAGGTAAGATGCTACTCAAGGTTTGACCATGTGTGTGCCAGCATGTGGTGCATCAACCCATATATAATATGGTCATGGCCTATGCATACAATACACTCACAATACACCTAGTATGATAAGCCTACTGAGGTTAGCAAATTTAAAAAAAAACCTTTGTGCAAACTGTTAGCAAGTAATGTCTGTATTGCACCCTGTAACTCCATATTGCTTGCTGAAGTGTAAAGACTTACTTAGTTTGGATTAAGAACACCGCACTTGCCAACTGTTTGTGTCTCCCTGGGGAGAAGCAACCTTTTTGGAGGCTACTCAAACACCTTAAAAGTGGTATACTCATTTTTGTCAAGTCCGATGATGTCACCATCCTACAAATATACCTGTGGAAAGATGAAATCCCAATAATGTGTTTAGCGTGTCGTTTAAATGCGTACTGCTGTAATATAATAATGTAGTTAGATAGGAGTTTGAATGCTGCACTTACCAATTGTGTGTATGTGTGTCTCCCTGAGGAAAAGCAATCTTTTTGGAGACTACTCAAACAACTTAACAGTGGTATACTCATCTTTGTCAATTCCGATGATGTCGCCATCCTACAAATGTACCTGTGGAAAAGTGAAGTCCCAGTAATGTGTATAGCGCATTGTGTAAATGTATACTGCTGTAGTATCATAATGTAGTTAGGTAGGGGTTTGAATCCTGCACTTGCCAACTGCAAGGGTGTTTTCCTGTGGAGGAGCAACCTTTTTGGAGACTACTCAAACACCTTAAAAGTGGTATACTCATCTTTGTCAATTCCGATGATGTCACCATCCTACAAATATACCTGTGGAAAGGTGAAATCCCAATAATGTGTATAGTGTGTTGTGAAAATGTGTACTGCTCTAGTATAATAATGTAGGCAGGTAGGGGTTTGAATCTTGCATTTGCCACCTATGTGTGTTTCTCTGGCGAAAAACAGCCTTTTTGGAAACTACTCAAACACCTTAAAAGTGGTATTCTCATCTTCGTCAAGTCCGATGATGTCACCATCCTACAAATATACCTGTGGAAAGGTAACATTTCAGTAATGTATATAGCACATTGTGTAAATGCGTATTGCTCTAGTATCATAATATAATCAGGTAGGGGTTTAAATCCTGCCCTTGTCAACTGTGTATGTGTGTCTCCCTTGGGGGAAGAACAACCTTTTTGGAGACTACTCAAACACCTTAAAAGTGGTATACTCATTTTTGTCAATTCAGATGATGTCACCATCCTACAAATATACCTGTGGAAAGATGAAATCCCAGTAATGTGTGTAGCGTGTCATGTAAATGCGTACTGCTCTATTATTATAATGTAGTTAGGTAGGGGTTTCAATCCTGCATTTGCCAACTGTGTGTGTATGTGTGTCTCCCTGGTGAGGAGTAACCTTTTTGGAGACTACTTAAACACCTTAAAAGTAGTATACTCATCTTTGTCAAGTCCGATGATGTCACCATCCTACAAATATAACTGTGGAAAGGTGAAATCCCAGTAATGAATATAGCGCATCGTGTAAATGCATACTGCTGTATTATCATAATGTAGTTAGGAAAGAGTTTGAATCTCGTCCTTGCTGACTATGTGTGTCTGTGCTGCAGGTGTGTGACACCATTGGCCCATGTAGAGGGGGTTTTAATTTTTATAGTGTATGACATATCACAATGACAACTGTATGTGCATTACACATGTAAGGTAGCTGTGGGGCAAATCCATATACATACATGTGACGTCAAGTATTTCATAGGTGGGTGCTCTGCTTTCTCCATGAACACATGTGTTATCTTTGCCAGAGCATGTTGGCACTTTCCAGACCTTAGGTCAATTCTGTATGCTTGTGACAAGCTTAGCCACTGCAGTGATCCCTGGGCTATGGCTTCCGTTTCACATCCATTCATCACAGTTTCTGTTGGAGTGTGAATGAGGGTTTATGCTTGAGGAATATTTGAAACCTGTTCCAAAGCAAGCAAAGACTGGCAAAGATGACTAATCATTATAGGTGTGCAACAACCTCTGTGGATCTGCATGCAAACCCTTTATTGCTTATGTGCTTTGCAGAGGGATTTCCATAACCCTTTGGTAATGTGATTATCAAAGGAGAGATGACTTAACACATGGCTCTATGTATACATTAATACCTGTTCCACATTTTGGGGGCTACTACCTATGTGGTACTCTGGGGATGCTTTGTTTTCTAAAAGTGGATAACTATTCTTTCTTAGGCTTATAGCTTTACAGCATGAGTTTGACACCAGGTATCTATCTGTATGATACTCTTTTGGAGGATGGGTGTGTCATCTGGAGAATAAAGTATAGCCCACAGTATGCATTTTCATCAAACGTGAGCAGACATATCCCTACTGTGTTTGCTTGTACCTAAGAAAGCTATATGCCAAACAGGAGTGGTCCCAGGACTGAATGCAGGTGAATACCACTTGTTACTGGCATATAATAGTACATGGAGGCTGCAAATGTTACTTTGTGTCCTACATCTGTGCGTCAGTTGTCAAGCCATCATCTAACAATCTTTTATGGTCAGTCTGTTGAGGTTATGTCTAATACCAGTATGTGGGATGGGTATGATTTCCTGGTGAGCTATAGCTTGGCTGTGTTGACCTCCCCTCCCTCACCTATAGCCTTGTTGACTGGCTTGAAGTCTACTAGGTGTAGGAGCCATGATCTGGCCTTTAGAGAACCTAAGTGGGTATGGTGCAGTGTTTGCAGGTCCATAATGTCTCTGTTAATGAGTTCCATAATGCTGTGCTCCATAGCCTTCCAGATAACATTGGTCTGGCTTATAAGGTGAGAGTTTCCAGGACCTGTTGTAGTTCTACCCTTAATCAATTTATGTTAATATTTGCACTGGGTGTGACGAGGGTGGACAGGTTTAAGAATAAGTATATTAGAGGCTCAGGCCAGGTTTGAAGGTTAGTAGACCATGCCAGATAGGCAGGATAAAGTTGGTTTGTACATGTGCTGAGGAGGGATGCAGAGTATATTGTGAAATAGATGCTAAAGATGAAGCTGCCAGGTAACAAGAAAAGAGGAATGTCTAAGATGAGGTTTATGGCTGTGGTGAGAGAGGACATGCAGGTGGATGGTGTGACAGTGCAAGATGCAGAGGGCAGGAAGACATGGAAACAGATGATGTACTGTGGCAACCCCTAATCAGAGCATCCGAAAGAATAAGAAGACATTGTGGACTGTGAACACCATTACCGTATGTCATTCCACGTGTATGTAACCTGTATAGAGGCTACATCTGGACAGAGTGTTTAGGTGAGTGGTGACTTCATATGTCAGCTTGTGTATGACACAGCCAGGGACACTGTCCAGTACCATTGCCACTGTGGTGTGGACCTTGTTAAAGAGATGTTTTATCTAGAGTGTCTGTGAATCATCAGGTATTACATTCTGCAGGTCTGAAAATGTGGCCCTTGTATAGCGACAGGGTGGTGAAATCCACATTCAAACTGTCTGACAAGGAATTGATAATGTCAGTCAGATAAGTGTATTTTGTGACCATTTACATAAACTTTGACCCAATCTGAGATTTCTCCTGTAGATTATGAACAACTGTAAAGGCAGCTGTAGTGTTGTCTTTGGAAACCTTGCCATTTTGTATTTTGAAGCTTGCCTTGTATGTTTATTGAAGGATTGAATTTTCCAAATGATACTGACCAGAGAGGTTATCCCTTCTTGGTATGTAACTCTATTTTGGTATAACATCACACCTTATATTATACATTTAGTTTATGGCAGGGGTCCATGAGACTAATGCACTTTTACTGTATAAGTGAGAATTTCTTGTGTTTGTGATAGCACAGTCCATGCAAACCTGTAGGTGAATGGTGTGCATTAATACAGGATTATGCAGCTGGGATACTGTTAACCTTAGTAATGCAAACCAATGACAGACAGGAACAACATCACCCACAGCACAGTGTCAACCTGTGTCATACACACACATGCGTACTCAAGTTCCAAAACGTGTGTAATACAATGCATACTGGCCACCAATAGAAACTATGGAGTGTTAACACTGGCCAGTACTGGGCATGTCACCCTGCCCATGTGTCCAATATGCATGCACATGCAAACAGTGCACCTCCACCATGTTCACAAATGTACACCTGCAAGCCTGTGCTGCACACACCCCACACTTACTGTCCACTGTATAACA
Source organism: Protopterus annectens (assembly GCF_019279795.1). NCBI lineage: Eukaryota > Metazoa > Chordata > Ceratodontiformes > Protopteridae > Protopterus > Protopterus annectens. Next base: position 927,888,883 of record NC_056732.1, read on the forward strand.
CATGCTCACACAACTACACACATCAGCCAAGTGGCACATGGGAAAACAAAACATAATTGGAATAAACACTGGTGGAAACAATACAACATTGCTAATTACAGCTTTATTGCATCATGCCTGCTCAGCTACACCTTCAAGGATATCATTACACTTTACTGCTGACAACATGCTACACATTCAACCATTGCTATAATTTATCAAAGTCACCCTGTGCATCAGCACCATGTTAGCCTGTTCCTGCATCAATGTTACAGATGACAGGAGGTGGCACAGGTTTCATCATATGCACAGGGTGTGTTGTTGGTTTGCCAGAGGCCTACACTGAGCCATAAAATTGACATATGTGTGTGTGTGTGTGTGTGTGTGTGTGTGTGTGTGAGGTCCATGAGTACTGTTATGGGAAAATGTTGATGTAATGTGTGCGGGTATGTGTTTGCCCTAGGTTTCTGGTTTATGTGTGTGTGTCTGCATGCATACAGTTCCAACATGTGGCTGCCATATACGGGGATTTGTAGGATAGCTACAGACTGTACCTGGCAGGCTTTACAGATCACTTTGTCTGGCCACGGATACGGAACCTGTGCCTGGCAGGGGTGCTACAGACAGTATAAGGTACTAATCCAGACTGGGTACTATCCTCAGAGGTTGACATATGTCCACTGGATCCAGGTCCCTGCTGGGACTGGCCAGAGCCACGTGCACATGGTCTTCTAGGACGGCCTATATACAGCCCCCCCAACATTGCTGGGGCTGGTACTGGCACTACGGGAGTGGCTGTGACTTGCTGGACATCCACGGCGACCTCCAGCTGCTGATGTTGCTGGCATACGTCCATGTTGACATCCCAACCGTCGCGCACTGTCCTGACACATGGACATGACATTGTGTAGGACATCCAATGTCTCACCCCAGCGTCTATCAATGACCTCAGTGTAATTACGTATGGCACCTGCTAGGTCATGGATACTGTCATTTACAGAGGTGTTATGAGCCCTCTGTGCCCTTAGTCCCTGTCTGGTGTACTGCTCCATTCGTGCCTGTGCCTCCATGACAGCCTGGAACATGTGTGTGTTTGAAAGAGTTGTGGCACGTCTGCCAGGGGCATGATGACCAGCAGTGCTCTGACGAGAACCTCTGGGCATCTGCCTATGTGGTACTGTTCCAGGCATCTGGCTATGGCTGCTGTGTCCTGATACATATGCCACAGATACCACACTGCCCTGGCCAGTGCCAACCATACACTGCCCCTCAGCTAAGGGCAATGGTAATGATGGATGTACAGGCAGTATGACTGTGTGCATGGATGGGGTGGAGACTTGTGTACTGTCAATTGGTGGCTCAACAACAGACCCTGACAAACCTGCTTGTGCCTCAACACACCTATCCTCATGATCACTGTCTGTCTCAGTGACATCAGGTTCCCTGCTGTACTGAACCAGCCCTACCTCAGCACCCGTGAGAGGAAAACCGGAAACACACTTTAAGACCTGAACATGATGTCAGACCACATGCACACATGCACACAATCACATATGCACACATGCACACATGCACACGTGCACACATGCGCACATGTGTACATGTGCACATGCACACATGCACACATGAACACATGCACACGTGCACACATGCACACACACAAATACACTCCTCCTTAAAGCACACACACACACAACACCAGCAATCTCAGAACATACACAATAGCAGGTGATGTTGGGGTACAGTATCACAAGCAAAACAGTCATATCACACATGTCAGCATACAGGACATGTGTTGCTCAACAGCATGCAGTGCAAGTGTAGACAGTCCTTGTTACTAACACTATACATGGCTTTGATGCATGTGTTTTGTTATTAGGTGATTGGCCTCCCCCTGAAATGCAGTGCATACATGGACACAACATTGCTGTGCAAGTATTCAAATCTCTGTAGTGTACTGTGCACCATAACTCACAGGTCTACATACCATGGCTGAATGTGTATCTGTGTGTCAGATAGATATCCAATGCTGATCACAGCCTCTGTGTCTTCAGCAAATAATTGTGGACACAGTTTTAGCACATGCATGATGAGTATTCACACAACATCATTAGTGGTGCATGTATAATTGATGGAATACCATTCGTCCACATACCCAATGTACAGTAGTTTTGGTGAGTGTAGATCATATTGTGGACAGGCCAGTGTCATCCATGACATGGTGTGCTAAAACACAACTGCATATTTAAACATCACACATATCCAATGTGTGTCATATGACCTAGCCACTCAATAGCATCACAAGACATATATGTGTCAGTTGTGCAAACAGTGATTGGTATGCATATTGCTTAGAGGTGCATATGTTTGCACACACACAACATTGAGGTGTATTGCAATGAAAGCTATGTGTAGTACTGTGGTTACAATAACTGGATGGGGTATAGTACCATAGGCCATCATCATGAAGCATCATGTGGTCACTCAAGGCTACAAATGTTTCCCAAACCAGCACTAATCATGCTATACCAGAACTGTACTACCTTGGCTACATTCACCATTTCACAAGCAGTTGTTACACGGATTTGTAAGGAGGCCAATAAGGAACATTCCCTGACAGGAATGTGTAGTGTGTTGCAGAGTGTTTAAATGCCCCATGATAGGCCTCTATCCCTCAAGTATATTATGTGCAATGTGTGGATCAGATTTTGGTTACTGGAGTGTGTCTTTACAGAGGGTTTGTGAATCCTTTATGTGTAGCATGTTAATGTGTATGACATAGTTGTGTATGTTATGTGCATGTTGAATATCACCTTTGCCTATCCAATGGTCACTACAGTGTAGCCACATTTGTTTGAGATGATCTGGGTATTGCATGTGTTTGAGGCAGCAAATCACATTAGTGGGACGTGCGTGGTCTTACACCAAACATGCACAGCATGCATTATGGGTAGGTGTGTTACATGTGTACTTGGCCTACACCTTAACTATGACATGCACTTTTTATTTACAATAATAAATATAGAACACACTTACCAGCATCTGTCCACTGCCTTGATGTCACCCCAGAGGGACCTACATAGAGATGAGACAGTTTGTCAGTGGCCACAACTGTGGCATTGCTACTGTGTGTTTGCAATCTTACAGTACAACAACAGTTTACATTCACTGGGCTACAGATTATGTTCCAAATGATCAGTATTGCACAACAACAGGCTCCACATCTTCTAACTACACACTCCACATCTCACATATGCATGATCTACCAATACAGATAATAGTGGTCTACAGATATGCCATGTTACCTGCATGCTCCATGTGTGGTTGTTGGGTGGCTCCAACCTCCATCATGGTGTATTCTGCTGCTGTTGTTGGGCAGGTGCCACGAAGCTCAGAAGCAGCTCCTCCACTCTGGTGAGGGGGGAGTGGATATTCACACCATCTCCTGTTGCAAGCTGTTGTCTCTGCACATCAGGCCCAGAGCTTCAAGTAGTACTACAGTACTCACAGGATTTGGATTCAACATCAGTTGTTGTGTCTTTCGGCTTTTCCCGGTTAGGGGTCACCACAACGGAACTCCAGTCCGTTCAACATCAGTACCAATCAATAATCATAGATGTAGTGGTTTAGCCTCCAATGACACACCTCAGTTAAAACCAAGGGACTTAATCACATTGTATGCCATAACACTTTTTCTGCCTAGCAACAGAATACATATCTTTTGCTGGGATCAAAGCAAGGACCCATAATACCATGACATAAACAGTTTCCCACAAAGCTATCCCACGAATACATATCTTTTACGTATTCACAAACACATTGACCATCACAGTCAGTCAACAGTGCAGAGAATCTATTGCAACAAGTAGATGTAGGTGTGTATGAGTATATATGACTCTCTCTCTCTCTCTCTCTATATATATATATATATATATATATATATATATATATATATATACATATACACATCCATTGGTGTACATATACATATATATGTAGGCACATATACATTTCAATTATACAAAGGATGTGAGGTGTACAGTAATGTAATAATATCGCACAGTCTTGTGATAAATGCATTGAAAGTGTTCACAGCCCAGGTAGCTTTAGCAGGCCTCACTGGCTTCAACATTGCAAACTGAACAAACCACCCACACTGTTTAACCACCACATGTCATATACCAGCACTGTATGCTGTCTTGTTCATCACACACTTAAACCTACATAGAAATATGCGCATATTAACCTTCACCAACATATATACTTCCACCATTCACAAACAGTTGCAATATGTCCCCTGCTCTATGCACATATACAGATGTGAATATATATGACACATATATATTTCTCCGTATGTGTGTGCCATACACACACAAGGTACACACTGTTGTAAGTCCCTGGACCTCACAGCTGAACTGTTGGGCCTTGCTGCAACACTAGCGGGTGTCACATGTGAACACACACACTAACATTAGAGGGTGTATATATAGCTACAAATGCTAGATAAGCATACTAGACTGCTACAGCAGTAGCCAATGCTAAGATACACTTCAATATCACTATCATGCAAGTGTTGCTCTGTCACACCCAAGTTTATATAATGGCAGCACTAATCCCCTCAACAGCCATTGACCACACTACTGTACAGAACACAGATAACATGGATCAGATTTTTGACATTTAATGCTGAGCTACACATTTCTCAGGTATGTCCCACTGCCCACAGGTACACCCTGTATTGTCCATAGCAGTAGTTAAGCAGGACATCTGTGCATAGATAAGTACTGCTGCCACAAATGAATGGTTCACATTATGTAGACTACTCTTCCAAAACATCTACTACATGCCAGTAAATACATATGTGTCACATACCTTTCCTTTGTATGATTTGGTATTATTTCTTTTTCTTTTTCCTTTTCTCTGTCTCTCTCTCTCTCTGTCTCTCTCTCTGTCAGTCTCTGCAATAGAGTGATCGAGTTTGTTGGCAGCAATTGCAGACTGCTTTTGTAGGTATTTGCACATGAGCATGTTATGGCCTCTGCACCAGTTAGTGGCCACAATTTGCTAATTGCATGCAGCCTGCTGTGTAGTAATTGCAGTAATCACTGTCATAGCAACCCAGTACTATAAATTGCTAACTCAGGTAGGCGTGGCCCTTTCAGCTTTCCAAGATGGAGATCATCCTTGTTTGCTGTGGACATCATTGTTTAAGACAGAAGGTTGGTATAATTCTTATATCAGAAGCCGGGGTGTAGCCAGTGATTTACATTTTGTACTCAGACCTAAATGTTGCTGCTTCCAGTACACACTTGTCAGTGTAGAAATGTACTCACCCCTCAAAATGCTAACACAAGATACATGGGAGGATGTACTTTCTTTTCAAATTTTACAATTAACTGCCATACAAAGCTAGTTATTGAGATGTATTCCTTTGGCACAAGAATTGTTTGAGAACTGCTATACTGTGAATATTCATTTACTTAGTTCTAAACAGTTTGTGCTTTTTTATTGTTGATATTAGCACAAGCTGCTCAAGAAAACTGGACACATTTCAGTACTGTGAGTATGCTTACCTACATCCTTGGTTGACCCTGCACACACAGGTATATTCTACATTTGGGTAGCAGTGCAGAAGTACAGACAGTGTACATATTATTGTGTGAATTTTATCTTGCTGAACTTACAGGGTTGCTGTGCACTTGTTAGTTTATCAAGGCAAGTAGTCTGTCTGAGTAACTCCCAACTGTGGACCTATCCACATGATAGCTAGAGATTAGCCTGTTATTCTTTGTCTGTGCACCACACAGGTCTTTTCAGCACTAGAGCAATGGCATTGTTACAGTTGGTTGCTACCAGTACATGGCTACATTCTTTTGTATTTCAGTATTGTATTCCTACATAAGGGTATGCTTCCGGAACTCCTTCCAAAGCTAGTTACACAGTGTGTAACAGCAGAAAGGCTGCTGTGCCTCTGTGTTTCTGCCTCTGCCAGACCTCTCAAACACTCAGGTACATATTTGAACAGACTCAGGGAAAAGTAGAGAAAAAGTCAGGGAGACCTTTAAAATATTAGTGCCATTAAGCTGAGACTTCGAGAGAACCAGAACATATGGATTAATGCACCTTTTCTGAAGTAAAAGAAGTGCCTAACTCTTAATTATTGTCATTACTCATTACATGTAATTCACCACCTTTCTGGCCCAAGTCAGTAGTTTTCAGAGGGATTTAGAGGGACAGAGCTACTTTTTTTTTAAAAATCAGGGACATTCCTGAAAATGAGGGACAGTTGGGAGGTATGGCCTCAGCCCTAAACAGATATGCCAGTGTTTGTCCTGCTGTGATACTGTGTGGGGTTTGTAAAGTGATGGTGTAACATTATTTCATACTAGAATGGCTGCTTCTCTTATCACAGTCATGTAATGTAATCCCAAAACAACTGTTGGTAAAGATCCACAGAACAAGTTGTGTGGTATGGCATTCCTATTGCTCCTTTACATTCACTCATTCTGATACATGGTATATTTATTTCAGCACCAATTTGTTGTGTGGCTTAGTGGTACTTCATGCAGTGTAGTGTGTACAAGGTCCCAGGTTTGAGACTGACAGAGGTGTTTTATTTTGCTGTTGAGCAGAACAAGGGCCCTCACATACAGAGTGACTAAGGCACTTTTAAGTAGTTGTAAGTGGGTTTGCGTGATGCTTAGCAATGTTTAGCTAAGCGCAAACAAGTGCACACTTGCGCAAACCCGCTAACTACTGCTTAATAGTGCTTTCTCCCGCTAACCCCCACACTCATTTCTTTGAAAGAAAAGAAAATGTGGAGATAGGAAAGTGGTGAAGAAGGGGCACAAAGAGGGAAAGACAGTAGGGAAAATAGCTCGGGATGTGCAGGATGGGTGTAGGGAAGGTCCATAGCTGCTCATTTCTTTGACAGCAACAGCTGCACATATGGAATAAATTTGAAGGTACATATAGGTTCATAGGTTCATAGGTTGGTACTGGGCTATCTGCCTGAAGGCATATATTAGCCCAGCCACATTGTGCGGTATTCACCGCCCCTTTAGTAGTTCCCTAGACCCTTGTACTAGCAGCTAGTACCCTTGGCCCCTATCTAGTAGTGCTGTTGGTGTGATCCCCGGTGCAAACTTTCTGTTACCTATCCACTCATCAAGGTACCTCTTGAAGAGTGATAGTGAGGGGCTCTGTCTTATGTAGATCAGGACCCTGTTCATAGTAAGGGGAGTCTCTGTGAAGGGAATCTATCCCTCCAGCATGTTCTATTCATTGTTGTGTTGAGGTTTATATCCCTAGAGCATGTAGCTTGAGTAGATTTGGTTTTGCTAAGATGGACCATGTTCAACAATTCTGGGTTGGACATGGCTCTGTATGTTAGACAGAGATCGCCTCTGAGAAAGTGGTATGCAACAGAGAACAGTCTTAGCTTTTTCAATCGTGCTGCATAGGGCAACTGTTTGAGGCCAGTAATCCTCTTGGTTAGGTACCTTTGTGGTCTCTCTAGCTGCTGGAGATGTCTAGCCAGGTACATTCCAGTTGGTGCATTGTACTCAATAATGGGTCTGATGAGGGAAGAGTAGAGGGGCACCATTACATCCTTAGATTTTGATGCGAACCCTTTCTTGATCAGATGGGTCACATAGAAGGATTTTCTAACCACTTTGGCAACATGGTTATCAAAGGAAAGCTGACTATCTACTTGGGTCCCTAGATCCCTTATTTCTTCTTCAGATTTCAGGGGATTACCTCCTATGTTGTAGTTTGTGGGTACTCTGTTTTTTCCAAAGGGGATTACTACACATTTTTTTGCATTTAGCTTGAGACCATGGCTTTGACACCATGCATCAGTCTCATTTAGGCCCTTCTGGAGGATCTCCATGTTGGCCGGAGACTCTATTATAGCACCCAGTTTGCAGTTGTCCGCAAACTTAGTCAGCCACAGCTCTTCCGTGCTTGCCTGTACTTCTGAGAAGTATATGCCAAACAGGAGGGGCCCTCAGGACAGAGCCCTGAGGCACACCACTCATTACTGGTCTGGATTTGGACATAGATCCCACTACTCTTACTTTATGGGATCTGTGACATAAGGGTTTATGCCCAGGCTGGTGAGCTTATCAATAATACCTGAATGGGGAATGATGTCAAATGCTTTAGCAAGGTCAAGGTAAGCCATGTGTACCTCCTTTCCCTTATCTATAGCCTGAGTAACTGTCTCAAAGAAATCAACCAGGTTCAGGAGGCATGATTTGCCCTTGACGAAGCCGAACTGTGTGTGGTCCAGCGACTGGAGGTTCCCAATCTCTCCATTTATGAGTTCCATAATGATTTGCTCCATAGCCTTACAGATCAGACTGATCAGGCTTATTGGTCGGTAGTTCCCAGGGTCAGTTCTGGCCCCACCCTTGTGTAGCAGGACCACCATTGCCATGTGCCATTCTATGGGCACATATCCTGTGGAGTGGCTGAGACTGAACAGGGTATTAAGATGCGGGGTTAATTCCTTTTGGAGCTCACGTATGACACAGCCTGGGACACCATCCGGTCCCATGGAGGCAGTGTTTTTAGCTTTAGATAGAGCCTTGTTAACCAACGTATCAGTAATAATTGGACTTACACAATCCCCTAGAATGGTAAGAGGCCCTGTAGGTGGTGAGGGGGGGGGGGATTTGCACTGAACCTGTCAGCCAAGATGTTGGCAATGTCAGAAGGGTCAGTGTATTTTGTTCCATTTTGTACTAGCTCAGAACAGACCTGAGTGTTACCATTTAGGTTTTTGACGTAGCCTTAGAAGGCCTTATGGTTATCCTTGGCATCCTTGGCAACTTTCTTTTCAAAATTAGCATTAGTTGACTTGATGAGGGCCCTCAATTTCTTACTAATGCTGATCAGGGATGATTTTTCTACTTGAGATTTGGCCTTTTTTTGTATAAGTCTCCTTCTTTTATTGTAAAGTTTGCTTATGGCCAGGGTCCACCAGACTGGTTTCTTCTTGCTTGAGGAAGGAGTCTTGGTTTTATTTGGGATAGCACGGTCCATGCAATCCTGAATATGCATATAGAGTGCCTTGGTGTAGGATTCCGCATCCTGGATATCATTATCCTTCTGCAAGGGAATAGTGAAGCTTTCCACTTCAGATGCAAGTAGTTTGAAGTTTATTTTGGAAAGGTTTTTGGCTATGGTTTCTTTGATTGGGGGAAGTGGAGGAGCGAGGATGTCCAGGGTTATCAGTTTGTGGTCGGATCTGACCAAGGAGGGGGTGATAATGGGTGTGGTACAATGGGCGCCCATATTTGCGATGATTAAATCCAATATGTTGTCCCCTCTAGTGGGGGAACATACTAGTTATTCAAGGGCATTTGAATTTATAAATTCAATGAATCGCTAAGCATAGGAGGTGGAACATTGGTAGTTCACCCAGTCTATACCAGGGTAGTTGAAATCACCCAAGATTATGGTGTTGGGTAGGACCTTTATATTTTCCAATGTCTCAAGGAATGCAGAGTGAGCATCTTGGGACATGGTGGGTGATCTATAACTGGCTATGACTTGAAATGTGGTTTTGTCTGCTGATAGTTGCACATGGATGATCTCTGGGGCATCATGCTGCGCTACTAACCTGGAGATATGGGTATCTTTGATGAATATGGATACACCTCCACCCTTTGTACTGCGATCCGGTAACTGAGGCTGGAAGGTATGATATGAATTGTAGCCTGGCAGTGCTGAGGTGCTCTCTTGAGCCTTGAACCAGGTTTCCGTCACTGCACAGACATCGATTTTCTTCATGCTGAGGAGACCCTCGAGTGTGTGCAGTTTGAGGTTGAGACTTCTGGCGTTGAGTAGCATTACCCTTAGTTTTTGGTTACCTGTGCTGGTTATGGTGGTTGGTTTGTCCTTTGAGCCTTGCCTAAAAAGGCACTATGGGGACGGCAAGAGCCTTGGCCAGTATTCGAAAACCTAGGGGTGACAGGTGCAACCCATCTCTGGCAAAACAGTGAGGCTTGTCTATCATGTCATCCCAGGCAGACAGACACTGGATCCCCTTAGAATGACACCAGAAGCTTAGCCAATTGTTGAAATTGATCATTTTGCCTTTGTATTGTGGTATCATTCTAGGTGAAGGTAGTATGCTACTCAAGGTCAGGGTCATATCAGCTTGGGCTACATGATCAAAGAGCTCCTCAATGTCTCTTTTCATGTAGTCCAGGGAGGTATGTCTTAGATCATTCACACCAACATACACAATGACAGCATCATACTTGTGCTTGTTCTAAAGTGGCCTAAGTGCCTGTGTTATGTGGCGGATCCAAGCACCTGACAGGCAGCTGACAGTAACCTTCTCCTTGTTCAGCCTGGTGAGTGGAACATTCATGTGCCTTACTATAGATTCTCCTATTACTAGCGTGTTAGGTATGGTGTTTTGCCTTAAGGGCTGTTGTGAGGCACACTGCTGAGGTGAATTATGTGTTTTCTGGCTTGTGTTTGGGGGTGCAGGTTGCTTGCTTGTCTGCTTTGGAGGCAATGTTTCTTTTTCAGATTGGTACCTAGTGCCTCCGAATAAGTTTTGTGTATTTATGCGTATGTTTTGCCAGTGCTTGTTTTGTAGATTCATGTGTGACAGGTGGTGTGATGCAAGTGTGTCCCTTATCCTCTTGACTGTCTGTTACAGTCATGGGTTGAGAGCGCTTAGCCTTCAGTCTGGCTGTGTATTTGCATCTTTCACAAGTGTTTGTGTCTAGAGGTAAGAGGAGAGGGTTGTCTGTATACATGAGGCAGTTGTGACACTGCCTCAGGATGCCCAATTCCACCAGATGAACTGGAGAGTACACCTGAAGCTGACCTCTGGACATGCTTTGAAGAGTAAATTGAACTTAAGTCCTGTGGACGATCGAGGGTCTTATGCTATATTATAATAGTGCTGTCTAGGAAATTTGGAGAATAATAGTGCTGTCTAGGAGATTGGGACAAGTTCTGATTTCTGTTTTGCAAGTGCTGCAGTAAGAGCAGCTGATCTGAAGCACTTGAGTTGAGGCTTGCCTAGTTCTAAGGGACAATTTACAGTGCAGACTTTGTGGGGCCGGGAATAGTATACCCCAGCTAACCGGCACTGCCCGACACTGCTCTGTGTGCAAGACCACACAAAAAGATAGTTGCAGGGTTTTTCCTCTAGATAAGTGAGGAAAGTGAGTACAAGAGCTGTTTTTCTCTAAGCAAGTGAGAAAAGTTAAGTACAAAAACTGTTTTCCTCTAGGTAATGAGGAAGATAGAGTGCAATAGTAATTAGTAGCTTATTTAGTGCTTACAAGTTCTGAACAAGTGCTGAGCATGAACAAGCAAATTTAAGTGCTAAAACTAAGAATCTGTATCTGCACTAGATGAGTTACAGGACAGAAACAAGTGCAAATACAGGCTGTCAAATCAGAAAGTTGAGAGAGATGAAAGAGATTGCCCAAACGGCCAATAACTACAAATTCTGGGCCAGAACCACTACTTATGTGGTAGACAGGTTACCTAGTGCTTACCACTCCCACTGATAAGCTGGAAGGCTTCCCTCCAATACAAAAAGGCTTGGGGGACTCAGAAGCTTACATACAGTCCTGGATACAGCAAATCTGTATCTGGAACACTAGTTACAGGAAAGTTAGGAAACATGCTTACAGTTATTTATTTATTTATTTTTTTTTCTTACAAAAAAGTATTAAAAACAATAGTAAAAAACAATTCACATGCAGTGCAAGCTAGCACACTTGAGTATGCAGCAATATTAGACCAAACACAGTTTAAAAATGCAATTAAATTAAAAAGGACTAAAAGCAAGTGCAGAAAGAGTTTATTAGGTAGAATGTGGTAAAGAGATGGCACTGGGGGAGTGTCCAGATCAAATCTGCAGTGGGGCGGGCAACTGCAAAAGCCACCAAATTTAAACTACAAACCAAAAATAAGGAGGGTGGGACAAAACAGTCTCAACAGAGATCTAAGCAAAAACTAACAATACAAACTTTAAAACCAAAAAAATATTCTCAGCTCTGTATATTTGCCAATCGGTCTGGCCAAGGCTCTTGAAACCTTCAACCCCTGAGAGAGGTGTGAGTACAATAAAGCATGTTGTAATGCCAATTAAATTACATTTTGTGTGTCAAGGGGACATGTGTGCAAAATGGGCAGCTGTGTATGGGGCGTAATTTTTTTTTTTGGGAGCAGATTGCCCTTTTTTTTTTTAGGTGAGATTGGAATGTGGGGTAGAGGAAGTAGGTATATTTGGGGAGGTAGGTTGGGGAGGTAAACAGACAAGACAAACAAGATGCATACAGGGGCGGAATATGATACATGGTGGGTGAACACCATTGACAGGGAGGGATGTTTGGAAATTGCAAGCCCATGAGCCCACAGATAGCAACAGTGGAACTGATATCTCCACCCATGGGCAGTCACCACTGCACCTTCACAGCCCAGAGGGTGGCTGTTCTGTGGGCTGTGTAGGAGGGCAGGCTGACCCAGGAGTTGTGCCACTCATGCCTCAAGCTGGTGTAGAGGTTCTGCAACAGAACGCTTGATCTTTCTACGCACCACAGCTCGGACCGTTCGAAGGGTGATAGGTGGCCCTCCTCTGCTCACGCTTGCATCCCCTGCAGCGCTTCCACCTGAAGGTGGCACAGGGCCAACAGAGGAGGAGGTCCCAGGCTGGGCACTGGATCTGCTGGTGCCAGGTGCCATGGCCATCTGAGGTGGGACAGGTGGGTCCGCTGGGACCGGCCTTCCCATACAAACTATGTTTTGGAAAATTTAATAAAGATATGGGTTAGTAACAGTCAACAGCATTCCCAGTTAGTTATAACAGCATGCAGAAGTATTCCCATTAACCCAACACACCAGAGTTTCAACAGTTGAAAAGAAAGCATAACACATGCATATATAGAACAATAGTGGACATTACAACAGCATATAGGTTTAATTGATGGCAACAGGCCACCAATATTATGGTATTTGAACAGGGCACATGCATAGAAATGAATGCAAATATTTATAAACCAATAGGACATATGTCCCAACAAATGTTTTGAGATTAGACAAACCGAGTGAGATGTGGAATTGCATTTTTTATGCACATATAGTAGGGTGGAAAAGAGCTCAATTAACAACTTATATATCCTTCTAATTTACACTACATTCCTATTAACTGCAGTTATATGTCACTTACATGTATTATTACACTACCCATGTCCTTCTATTGTGCAATTGGATTTTGCTAGATCATTATGTATATGTGCTGTATCTGACATACAGACTGTCCAGGATGCAGATGTTACTGCTACATATTCTGAGAGTTGCTCACACACACTACTGCTGTGATGGTACACTGACAGCTCTACTTTCATATAATTATCTATATATGTTCAAGTGAAATTATCAGTTATATGTTAACAGCTCCCTACATTTCTGGCAGCACACTGACATTTCTGGGGAACACAATACCAAGCTACTCATGTGCCAGATTAACCTGTACATGCTGGGCATGAACCAACAGTTAAGGGCTGTAAATATGCATAAAAGCTACTGGCACTCCCTTCATCCACTTTATATGGGCCTACCCAAGTGTGGGTTAACTAACACTGCTTAATACAACAGTACTATTTCTAAAATGCAACAGTACAACAACATATCAAAGAAAATCACACATACACACTCCAGGAATTATACCTTTATTAAACAATTATTACACCTTTATTTATTGGGTTAAAACACTTTTTTGAAGGCTCTCTCATTTATGTTATATAACAGTACATGCAGAATAATTATTAAAGAATTATTATATCTTTATTTATTAGGTTAAAACACTTTTTGAAGGCTCTCTCATTTATTTTATATAACAGTACATGCAGAATAATTATTAACCTGCCTGGTGATGCAGCCTTTGCAGCCTATCTTCATGGGCTTGCTGATTCATAGCCCGGACACCTGCAGCTGTGAAGTAAATGCAGTGATAATGAGACATACCTATCTATAGTATAGACAAGAATAGCAATTCTTAAATACTTAATACAATGGCTACTTACTCAGTACTGGGACATTTGCCATCCCATGGGCCTCCTGGATCCACTGCTCCAGTTGATTCTCCTAGCGTCGCTTCAGGTCAGAGTAATGGTGCCTGACCTGCTCACCAGTCCGAGGAATGCCAGTGGCACTGGTGAGATCACGAGCTAGACAGTCACAGGCCTCCGTTTTGTATTGGGTGCCCTGGTACTGGCCCCGCAGGAGTTTTTCCTCATGATTGTGGACAAGGAGCCAAACCATTACTTTGGTCACCTCAATGCCCCAATGTTGCGCTCGAAATTGACTGCCTTCTCCAACCTGGCCATGCTGACTGCAGAAGGGAGCTACAACCAGTCATGGCAAGTATTCCCGCCTGTGGAACTTAAATATGCCTCATTTCCCATACTTATTTGTGATTGGCCAGTTTGGAAAAAACTCAGCTGTAGGCACACCTGCTTAGCTGATGTTAGCAATGTTTAATATTCCTTTGATAGACATGTGTCTGTTGAAAAAGAATGCTTCTGAAATGCTGTCATGGCTTAGTGGTTATGTACTGTGCTTATAGTGCCCAATATCCCGAGTTCAATCCTTATCACTGGTTTTTATTTTCCTACTGGCCAAACCTCAATGGTTAAGGTACAGTGAAGGAGGTGTGGCTGTGTTTAGTTGACTTTGCTCAACTTTGCCCGATGTTGCTCAAAGTTGCTCGACGTTGCCTGATGTTGTACTGGTTAGCACGGTGCGCAGCTATGAGCAAACATGTTCTGCTTGTGCTAGTTTGTGCGATGTGCAGCTCTGCTAAAATACATTGTGCTAGTTAATGCAGTGCTCAGCTACAAGCAATTAAATATAAATATGCTCAATACTGGTAAAATGTGCTTAGCAGTGCTTTACATTGCTTAAAATAATTTACTCATGCATCAGTATGCGTAACCATTTCACCTTCCTATATATATATATATATATATATATATATATATATATATATATATATATATATATATATATATAAAATTCGTTCACTACTACTTATAACATTTCAATACTTTTTACAAAACTTTAAATAATACATGTCAGGAAATATTTTTGTATACAGAATTTCCAACAGAAAATGAAAAGTGTAGTGGTGGGACTTGAACCGAGAATGTCTCCTCTTTGTGTGAAGGCTCTAACCACTACGCTATTGCTATTTCGCTTAATTTGCATATATTTTTCTTATTATCCTCTTCGGTGTCTAAATTGCTAACTGTAGCTATGCAATGGGCAAACCCATGCAAACACGTGCAAATACGGGCAGCTATATCGGAAAAATAAAAAAAAAACATTTCTTTTACTTTTTATATTTGTACTGGGTTTACTATATGGGAGAGTTTAGTGTTAGAATGTGCACATGTGAGCGGACTCGCTTGTGTAACTAGACATTTCCCGTGTTTCAAACTTGCAGGGGTGTGGATTTTTGGACTGATCGGCAGTCTGACACACCACCTACACTCGTCCACGCTCCATGTTAGTTTTAGAGTTGAGGCAGCGTGCCCTCATTAATATGCATGGCGTGCTGCCGTCTTACTCTTAGACTGGCTCTTCCGTGTAAGACTAATTTAGTCTTACATGGAAGATTAGTGAATCCTGGGGATTGTGTTTGTGTCTATGCACTTTTGAGTGCCTGTGTGTATGAGTATGTATGTGTGTCCGTGTGCATACGTGTGTTTGTCTGTGAGTGCGAGTGTGCATGTGTGTATGCGTGTGAGAGTGTGTGTGTGTGTATGTGTGTGTGTGTGTGTGTGTGTGTGTGTGTGTGTGTGTGTGTGTGTGTGTGTGTGTGTGTGTGTGTGTGTGTGTGTGTGTGTGTCTGTGTATGTATGTGTGTGTGTGTGTGTGTGTGTGTGTGTGTGTGTGTGCGTATGTCTGTGTACATGTGTGTGTGTGTCTTTGACAAATTGATTAATTCTGTTACTGCTTATAACATTGCACTTAATGCACATCTTTCAGGCTGAAATAACTGAAATCCAGCCATGCCACTGTTTATGTTTCTTGTTTTGTAAATGCTTGGTGTAAAGTTAGTTCAGTGTAAAAGTGTTGCTCAAAATCTGATGCAGTAGTGTACACTTGCCATATGCTAATAAACCCCATCACTACTTGCGTATTTATTTGGTGGTCAGTGCTGTGGATCATAAGATCATAGACAACTGACCATCATATATTAATCCAAGGATATAAATTAGTGGGGTGGTAATTCTCCAGGATTTAAGTCCTGTAACTAGTTTTTCTAATACAATTTGTGCTAGTGGTTTGAGACAGACTCTATAGACATAAGTGATGGCAGTCGTTCATTACTCATATAGCAAGAAAAATAGTTTTGTTGCAAAAAGTGCATGTACTTTTGCAGCCTCAAGGTAAACTATACAGCAGCTGTCTTATTTATTCATTTACTTATATATGTCTGTATGTAGTTACTTAGTTTATTCAGAGTAGTTAGGGCACATCAAATGTATGCATGCCATCAGCAAGATAGCTTGTTCTGACTGCATTGATTATAGTGAGCCCTTGTTGGGAAACACGCAAGAAAATTTAAAGTGAGATTGATTGGCTAGATGCTTTGTAGTTGGTTTAATCACTTTTCTTTGTCTATAAATTTGGTGTGTTTGCACAGCTCTTGGCTCAGTTCCACAGAGCTTACAGACACCTGTGTTCTCAGAATATTTGGCTTACATCTGGAGTCATCTAAGCTAAGTATTTTAAATTGAAATATTGTACATTTCTAAGTTATTTATTAAGTCTGCTGCTGTATTTCCAAATTATTTATAGCACTTCACTGCATGCACTACAAGAAAATGCTAGCCAACCTAAAGTTTTCACTGTGGATACCTTAAACCTCCTGTAATAGATGCCCATGGGATATATGCAAATGGCCTTTAAGGACATCATATCTTTCAGTTATATGTGTTTGAATGTCCATGAGTTTTTACTTTTCCTTTTTAAGTCTGTGGATACATTCAGGGCAATAAAGCCAAACACCACTAGCTGTAGACATGCATGCTTCAGCCTTCTTAAGACTTTGTCAGCACAGCATAAGTGGACTGTGGCTATACCTCAGAAATACAATCTTTACACCCAGACGATTTAGTTTGATTAGAGAGGACTTATCTTTATGGGAGTTACACTTCCTGATTTTAGCCATGACTTTATTCCTTTTGCTGTATATCCTGTTTTGATTAGGATTCTACCAGGTAGGTTTGTTTTTGAATTAATTCTGTGCTTACTTCTGGTAGGTGCAGCAGTCTGTTTGCACCCATTTATACAGTTGTGCAGGGTTTCTGTGAACAACTCCATAAAGGCTGCTGTGTTTTCTGAGTTAGGAGGGGCACTGAATTTTGACAAACTATCACTTAATAAGAGTTAGTTTGCTTTGGAATAGTTCCTAATTGCTACATGGTTTACTGTGGTTACGAAATAGATTTTTACTTTGAAGGAGACAGCTTTCTGATCAGATTTAACAAGGGTAGACATGACACTGGGGGATTGGGAGGATGCAAAAGTACAGGAATCTCAGTTCCTTCCAAATTTGAGGCTGTGCAGGCTTTCCAGTCTATACAGAAATAGTTAAGTCCTCCATGAGTAGGGTGTTTTGTTGAATGGTAAGAGTGAATGGTAAGTGCGTCCAGTAATCCTAAGTATGAACTATGGGTTTTATGGGACATAGAGGATGACCTATAGCTTGCTAGGATATGGCATGGTATGGGACATTGTCTATGGTGAGATGCAGGTGAAGAAACTCAAGCACATCATCCAGTTGAACCAACCTAGAGGTATGTTTGTTGTTTATATAGATCAAAACTCCTCCACATTTATTCCCTGTCTGTGTAGCTGATAACCTAAATATGCAGAAGGCACTGAAACCTTGCAGTGCTGGAATACTTTCTGCATGTTTAAACATGCCTCTGTAACTGCACAGATGTCTACATTCTCCAGGGTGAGGAGAGACTGAAGACAGTAGATCCTCTTGTTTAAGCTCCTTGCGCTGAGCAGTAATTCCTTGATTTTGCAATGTCAGTAGGTTTGTCAATTTGGCATTGCCTAAAAAAAGGCTCTAGAGGGGACAATAATGTTTTAGCCAATATTCAGAAGCCTATAGGGGACAGTTAATGACCATCCTTGGCAAAACAATTGGTTGTTAACCATGTCCTCCCACACTGATAAATATTGTATCCCCTAGAATGACACCAGAAACTAGTCAATTAGCAATTACTAAAGTCAGTCATCTTTTGCTTACCTTGTGGACTCCTCTTTGTGAAGATAGTATGCTGTACAGTGCTAGGCACATACCACCCTGAGACACAATAGTCGAACAGATAATCGATATCTCTTCATACAATCTAGGTGGGAATGTCTCAGGTGATTTATACCTACACAAACCATGATTAAATCAATGACCTGAGATAACTTGGCAGATCCTAGCTCCAGATTGGTAACTCACCATTATCTTGTCCTTGTCCATTCCTGTGAATGGGGCATTGATGTGTCATTTGTATTTGCGGCTCCATTGAGTGTGGCTGTATGTGAGATATAAGGTATTGCTTTTGATGAGTGCTTTTTAGTTTGCTGATGGTAACTTTTGCAGATGAAAAGTTTAGGATGTCTTTGAGGGTTTGGGAAGATTGTATTTAGGTGCCTCAGTATAATTTGGTCTATGTGTGTGGTGCGTTCTATATGTGGTGGGTGAAGTGTGTGTGATTTTTGACAACTTTATTTCTATTACATGTGCTCGTACATGAGATTTTTGCCTCCAGTGACACTGAATGTATATGTCTTCCATACTTTGTCTGTGTCTTTAAGGATTAAGGGGTCATTATAAAAATGAGACAGTTGCAAGATTATCTCAAGATACCCATCTCCACCAATCTGGTTACAGAGAAATTTGGAAATTGCATATCCGTGTTGTCTGATCATATAATTGGTGAGCTACCAGGTGTGCAGCATACAGGAGGGTTAACAGAGAGCTATTAAAGAGTTTAGTGGTTAGGGAATACATTTTAATGGCAGCACTACTCAACATGCAAATAGCTTTTCTAAGCTTGTCTGTGTGTAAGGTAGTTGTTCTAAACACACTGAGTTACAGTGTAAAGTTTTATGGCTGAAAGTTCACAAGAAATCTGTTCACAACAGATCTTTTACAGTAAGACTACAGGAACACATAAGGAATATTAGGAATAATAAATATGAAAGCCCTTTGGCAGTATATTATATTGCTGTTCATGGGGGATTTATTCTGGCTTGAAGGGAAGCAGTTTAGAACATGTTATAGCTGAAAATGCTTCTGTTCATAAAAATAAATTATTATTTAAGGAGACTGTTTTTATTTTGAAATATGGCACTCTGACACCTGCTGGATTGAATAGGGAATGTAGCTGGGAAGCTCTTCTGCAATTAGGTATTTTTTATTGGTTAATTAAGTTATTGGTTTAATTGTTTTTAGCATTTAACAATGTGTGTAACTGTGTTTTATTAACTCCAAGAAGGCTGTTTGACCAAGACACTAGAGTTAGGTTGGATTGTTACTCCAATAAACCTACTATGTGAAATTTACTTGGATTGTGAAGTTTCTGCCTGGATTAATTATTTTTATCACTGGGTTTGTTGTGAACTTTTATCTTGCTTTGGTTTTGAGGTTTATAGTTTTATAGCTAGTTTTACTGGGAATATTTACTTTCTTGATAGCTGTGTCTATACAGGGCACTGCTAACTGCTGTGACTTGGTGAGCAGCTCTGCAAAAACGCACCAAATGTATACAAGCACTGAGAATACAGAAAACAGATTACTGAGCTCTCTGTTCAATAACACATCTACACTTAGAGCCTTTTTGTGTGCTTTCTAACTCAGACTGACTAGGCAAAAGCCTACTGCCACTAGATGAATAATCCCAGTCCTCTGAATGTAACAACACACAATAAGATTGCCAAAATTGCAATACTGCCACAAAAAAAATTAAACAACTAGCAGTAATTATCCGAAGAGCCTTATATGCAAAGCCATGGAAGGATTCATCATAGAATTAATCAGTCAGGACATAGAGAACCTCCAAGCACTGGACCTATATCAGTTTGGTTTTGTCAAGGGTTGTTCATACTTAATCAACCTGATGGATTCTCTTGAAAAGGTCAACAAAGCAATGGATGAAAGCACAATGGTACACACCCCATAACTCAACATGGCCAAAGTTTTTGACACAATTCCTCACTCAGGGATAGTAGAAAAGCTAAATAATCTGGGAATAAACCCCTATATCACTTGTTAGATTGCCAATTGGTTCACAAATAGGATGAAGATAATAAAAGTAGGGGAAGTAACCTCCATAAAGAGACATGCAACTAGTGAAGTCTCCCAGGGATCTGTGCTGGGATCATTCTTATTTGGCATCTACTTTTCTGAAACAAAAGATAATACCAAAGGGTTCTGGCTAAGTTTGCAGATGACTATAAGCTAGGAGCAGTCATTGATTCCACATATGACTTAGCCATCTGCAGGAAAGTTTGTCCCAAATAAACAACTGATGCCAAAAATCACAGACTGAAGCTAAATGACAAAAATTGCATTACTGAATCCTTTGAGAAATTATCTACCCAAGGTAACTACCATGTTGACAATATTCCCCTAAGAGATGACCCAATAGTTCAGGATTTGGAAACTTTTGTGGAAAGTGACCTAACTTTTGAACAACATGTCTCTATTGTTGGTGTAAAGACCTTCTATACTGCACAGCTTATAAACAAATGGATTGTGTCTAGCTCTAGGGATGTCATTGTTCCCCCTTTACCCAGCCCTCATTAGGCCAGTCATTTAATAGAATGCCCCCTTTGGCATGTATCTGTCAAGATACATGTTACACCTGGAATGCCTACAGAGATACCTTTCTAAAAAGATACAAGGCTTAAACAACATGTTCTATATGGACCCACCCAAAGCTCTTTTGCTATACTTGGTATCCTAGACTGCTAAAAGATTACCTGTGTCTGGCATACAAGTCATCCTTTGACCCATTACTGATGAAGTTACTGCACATCATCAGGTCCAATGGCATCAGAAATACTCTGTCTAGAGATCTAAAGTTCTTCTATAACATCAACAGAACAGTTTATATCTCGCAGAGGATACTGCTGCTGTGGAACAGACTTCCCATCCACATAAAGCATAGTTCATCCCTGTCCATATTCAAGTGCAACTTAGATGTATAGATGGGAAACAGAAAATGTACCCCTGGACTGAACATTTTAAACCTTGTACTACTAATGGACAGAGGTAGCTCCTAAATGCTCTGTCACATGCATGGGTCCTGTCCAATTATCTATGTTGTGATCTCAATTATTCTCATTAGAGATAATATATAATTATCAACCATAGGATAGGTAAGGTTAATCTACATGAAATGGAAAAGGTTATTTCCAGCACAAAAAAGGAAATTGGCTAGACTTAAAAAGGCTTGCAAGGGCAGCTAGCCTAGTTCTTGATCTAGGAACCTATAATATAGCCTTTTTAGAAGTTGATTTCAAGGCAAACAGTCAAACAGCAGCAACAGTGTGAGGAATGCACTTTACCAAGTGAAACAGTTAAATGCCCAAATAATTCAAGAAAATGGCAACAATTTGCATTAATAAATTAAAGAAGTGCATTTTCTGAATCAGACGTACTTTGCTTAGTCTGGGTGGCTGAGGATGCAAGTAAAACACTTCAGGAACACAGGCTATGCCACAAAGCTTTCCTGAGTTCTGTAGAAATGAGCACAGAGCTGGACAAACACACCAAATTTATATAAGCACTGAAAATAAGGAAAACTGACTACTGAGCCCTCTGACCGATAACATGACTACACATAGAGCTCTTCTATGTGTTTTCCAACTAAAACAGGCCAGGCAAATACCTACTGCCACTAGATGAATAATACCAATCCTCCTAATGTGAAAATACACTGAAAGATCACCACAAGTACAATGTTACCACAGACAAAGATCACCACAAGTGCAATGTCACCACAGACAAAGATTGCCACAAGTGCAATGTCACCACAGACAAAGATTGCCACAAGTACAATGTTACCACAGACAAAGATCACCACAAGTGCAATGTCACCACAGACAAAGATCAACACAAGTGCAATGTCACCACAGACAAAGATCGCCACAAGTACAATGTTACCACAGACAAAGATCACCACAAGTGCAATGTCACCACAGACAAATATCGCCACAAGTGCGATGTTCCCATGGACAAAGATCGCCACAAGTGCAGTGTCACCACAGATACACTTAAAGAAGTAGCTAGATAGCTCTTTTAGATGTTGATTTCAAGGCAAGCAGTCTAAAAACAACAAGGGGAGGAAATGCAATTTTTTCAAGTACAGCAACAATTAAATGCAGAAAAAACAATTCATGAAAACAGCAGTGATCTGCAAAAAGATAAATTAAAGAAGTGTAATTTATGAATCAAAAGTACTTAGCTTTGCCAAGATGGCACTGGATTCAAATAAAATGCTTAAGGGACACAGGCTAGGATGCCAAGCTTTGCTGAGTTCTGTGGAAATAAGCCTTGTCTGAAAATATGATAATCTGATTGATGGAGGGAGCATTTCCCTTAGCAGAAGATATAGACAAAAAGGGTGACCTCTGTTTATCAAGAATGATACAGCTGCACAAAAGAGCTTTGGATAGTGCTATACACAAGGATAAAGGAAACTACTGGAGCAGTGAAAGCCATCACAGATGGTTTAACAGGCAAATAGGCAAGTCACTGGTCCCATTACACTGGATTAAATGTTTCCAGTGTAACCAAACTGGCCATGTAAAATCCAAATGTTCACAGTGACATGGTGAAAGAAAGGACCCTGGTAAGAGAGCTGACAAAGGTAACACTACTGCAGTAGTTTGTTGTCATGAAACCAAAGTTGTCCAGATTATGACAGATACATGCACCCTTTCCTGGCAGAGATTAAAGAAACTATTTAAAAATGAGATGCTGCATCAACTGTAAATGTCAGTAAACCTGTAGTTGATAGCATTAAGTATTACTTGGTAGGGCAGTCCACTACATTTCAGAAAAAGAGTGGAACATATATTAGATGCCACTTGTCAAAATTAATTTGGACTAGGAAGGGGTAATAAATAGGTATGTGTTACTACTTGATATCTGATAGATATCCACACAAGAAATATATATGCAGTTACACAAGACCATGCCTTGAAGAAGGCATCTTGGTGTACCCAGTCAGAGTGCCCACCTCCAATACAATCTAGTGATACAGCTATAAGATGAACTGAAAGTAAGTCTGAATTTGAGCTTCAGATGTCTACATTTACTGGATGTCTTCTGAAAGAAGCTAATCAGAATCACATTTATTGCCAAGTATGCACGCATACAAGAAATTTACTCTGGTTTCAGTGGCTTTCCAAGTATGAATAACATAAATGACATACATACAACTATTAAGACAAAAAAGTAAATATTTGTATACATATACATACAAGGTGCAAAGTGCAACTCACTGAAAGAAATACTGAAATAAACTCTGAAAGAAACAAGTATTAACAATATGTAAACAATACTGCAGAATCCTCAGAGGTTTGGGAAAAAGAATACTTAACTTAATAAGCTGAGTTAACCATTTATGAACTTGATGGCCTGTGGGGAAAAAACTGTTCTTATCTCTGTTTGTTTGGTGTAGATTAATCTATAACACCTGGCTGATGGTAATAGTTCAAAAAGACGGTGACCTGGATGTGAAGTATTGGTGATGATCTTTCCTGCCCTTTTATGACTCTGGAATAGTACAGGTCCTGTAAAGAGGGCAAACTAGCACAAATGATATTTTTGGCAGACCTGGCTATTTGACGGAACCTGTTTTGTCATGATTAGACAGAGATCCAAACCACATTGTTATGGATGAGCTGAGAGCAGACTCAATGACTGCTGTATAGAATTGAATCAACAGTTCCTGTGGGAGGTTGAACTTCCTCAGCTATCACAGAAAGTACATTCACTGTTGTGCCTTTTTTATGATTGACCCTACATTGATCTCCCATTTCAAGTACTGGGAGATTATAGATCCCAAAAACTTGAAGGATTCCACAATTGATACAGCAGTATTAAATATAAAGAGGGGGTGATATTGTAGTAGCACTCCTAAAGTCCACTGTCATCTCCACAGTTTTAAGAGTATTCAGTTCCAGATTATTCTGACTGTACCAAAGTCCAGCTGCTCCACCTCCCATCTGTATGCAGACTCATCACCATTCATGATGAGCCCAATGATAGTTGTACTGTCTGTTTATTTAATAAGTTTGACTGAGTGGTCTATGGATGTGCAATCATTAGTGTAGAGGGAGAATAGCAGTGGGGAGAACACACATTCCTGGGGAGCACCTGTATTTACCATGCTATAGCTAGATGTAAATTTCCCCAGTTTCACCTGCTGTTTCCTATTGGTTAGAAAATTGATGAGCCATTAGAAGCAGGAACAGAAAGCTGGGAGAGTTTCAAGTGAAGAAGTTCTGAAATGATTGCATTAATTGCAGAGCTGAAGTCCACAAACAGAATCCTTGCATATGTCCATGGGTTGTCAAGATGTTGCAGGATATAGTGCAGGTCCATATTAACTGCATCATCCACTGACTGGTTCTCTTGATAAACAAACTGAAGGGGGTCCAGTGACGGAGCTGTAATATCCTTCAAGTGAACTAACACCAGCCTCTCAAAAGTCTTCATGACCACTGATATCAAAGCAACAGGCCTGTAGTCATTCAGCCCTGTTATAGTGGATTTTTTTAGGCACTGGAATGATTGTGGCTTGTTTCAAACATAAGAGAACTTCACATATCTCTATTGATTTATTAAAAAATCTGAGTAAAAACAGAAGCCAGTTGATCACCACATGTTTTAAAAAGGATGGTGAAACCCCATCTGGCCCAGCTGCTTTCTTAATTTACTGTCTTTTAAAAAATGATACACATCCTCCTCAGAGATAATTAATGCAGGCTAAATGTGAGAATGTGTGGAAGTAAGTCATATAAGTCTGAACACTGACAGAGCTGGTAGCAGTGTCAGTTGTAGCCTCAGACTTATCAAACCTGCAATAAAAAGCATTCAAGTCATCAGCAGGCTGATAACAAAACATATCTCTCAACCTGGAAACATCAAAAATCTGGACAAAGGTCCATGAAAAATAGGTACAAATCTGTATGCTGATTAACATAAAATTTGCATACATAATTATGTAACCCCACCCACTCTGACAGAATTGTGGGATACCAACTTTTAAACGCAAACTGAAGAACAGACAACCAATCTATGATCATCAAACACAAAATAAGTGGAAGAACAATAGTGTTTTATTTATATTAATATTTGAACTTGTACAAAACTAAAACAAAATTGTTATAAGAATAAAATTAAATGCAGCTGCACTTCAACCTTCTTTGTGTGTGTGTGTGTGTGTGTGTGTGTGTGTGTGTGTGTGTGTGTGTGTGTGTGTGTGTGTGTGTGTGTGTGTGTGTGTGTGTGTGTGTGTGTGTGTGTGTGTGTGTGTGCAACTTTTACAGTGTACACACAAATAAATGTGAGATTCAATGTCCTCCCCTTCCTTCACCCAATTTTTTAAACACCTTTATTAAATTATCACTTAAGACGTAAACAAACATATATTAACAGCAAACCATATTAACATTTTCCCAGTTACATACATTACACATCATGTCTTTTCTTTCCCTTTATCATCATTCCAAAATATAAATTGCTTAATTGCTGCCTTCCTTAAACCTCACTCATTCTCCTGATTATTCTACGTGTATTGTTCCCACAATTTCTATTTATTTCTAAGTAATTTGCTCCTTCCCTTTCTAAAGGTTTCTCTTCCATTTCTGTTATCTATCTCTTATATAATATTCAGCACTTGAAATAAAGTTGGTATAGACATTGATTTCCATTTTCTAGTAATTGCTTTTTTTCCGAAAGAAACAGAATTAAACTTAATGCCTCATTATGTCTAGACAGCTCTGATCACCTACCCCAGACTCAGCTCAAAAGAACCAGTTCCTTACTTACAGCCAAAAATATTTCTGACAAAAGTCCTCTATAGGGGATTTTTAAAATATGCCAACTAATTACACCCTCAAAACATATGTGCCCAGTTATCTATTCTTTCCCATCCCACCCCCAACATTTACTGTCTACCTGAGAAAAAAAATTCTTTGAAATCAGCTTGAGGTATAAAAGCACGTATGCAAACACTTCCATTCAAAGATCCTAAACTTTCTGCACTTTGCTGCATACTTGGGAGAAATACATATGTCCTCCCAGGCTCCCACTGTTCTCTTGTAAATTGCTTTTCTAGTCTCTTCCCAATCTTTTCTAACCTCTTCTAATTGATTATAGTTATCATGTAATATTGTCAGTACCTGCAGAAGATATATAGTGGTAACAACAAAAATTCAGGCCTGCATGTTATGTTAGAGAAGTGTCTGTAACACTGTACACTCTCCATATGAAAGCCAGTTACAAAAAAAAATAGTGCATAAATTAGACATTGCATCAATTTACAAATTATCGGCTTCACTACATATCAAACAACAGCAGGCCTATGACAGAATACCAAATATATTTCAGCCATTCCTAGGAACAGAGAAGTTACAGCCACTCAAAATGAATGGAAGCTAAACAATTCCTTACAGTTAAAATATCCTTAATAGCAGCAAGACTCTCAAGTTAACATCTACATTACAAAGCTGGCTAGATCCACATTAGTACAATCCATGTAGCAGATGCTGTAATCAGAGGTACCGCACAGCACAGTATGACAGGCCTATGTGATATATCACAAAACATACACACTTTACTATTAAATAGACAACTATCTGAACTTTAACCAAAAAAGTAGCCCTAGGCTCTACCTATGGCATTTTACACACACACACACACACACACACCACACACACACACACACACACACACACACACACACACACACACACACACACACACACACACACACACACACACACACACACACACACACACACTCACACAATTCCTGTTAAAGGAAAGCACAGTTCAGCTGTATATTAAGTAATCTCCTGTCTGCTGTTACAGTAAAAGTAAAAGTAAAACAAAATCACAGTTCAGCCATTAAAATAAAGGCAATCTCTTGCCTGCTGTAACTGTTACAGTAAAAGAAAGCACAAGCACTGTTCAGCCTTTAAAGCAATCTCCTGCCTGCGCTAACTATTACAGCAAAAGTAAAAAGAAAGCACAAACACCATTCAGCCAAAAAAGTAAAGGCAATCTCCAGACTGCACAAGCACAGTTCAGCTGTTAAAGTAAAGGCAATGTCCTGCCTGCCGTTACAGTAAAAATAAAGCACAGGCACAGTTCAGCTGTTAAAGGCAATCTCCTTCCTGCACAAGCACAGTTCAGCTGTTAAAGTAAAGGCAATCTCCTTCCTGCAGAAGCACAGTTCAGCTGTTAAAGTAAAGGCAATCTCCTGCCTGCCATTACAGTAAAAGTAAAATGAAAGCACAAGCACAGTTCTGCCATTAAAGTAAAAAAATTAAGTAATATCCATGAAAGTAAAAGGCATCCTGTTATTTATGTAAAAAGAAAAGCACAGTTCACATACACCAATATCCATGAAAGTAAAAGGCATCCTGCTATTTAAGTAAAAAGAAAAGCACAGTTCACATTCACACCCTCCCCCAAAATAGCTGTTACAGTAAAAGGAAAGCGCAGTAGTTCAGTGGCCATAAATTAAATAATCTGCCTGCCTGCCGTTGAAGAAAAATAAAAGTACAAGTAAAATACACTACAAAATTCAGTAAAAGTCATCCTATTAAGCGCAGTTCAGTTGTTAAAGTAAAGGCAAGCAGAGTTCAGTCATTAAAGTACATTAAGTAATTTCCGTCACAGTTTAGCAGAGTTCAGCCATTAAAGTACATTAAGTAATCTCCGTCACAGCTTAGCAGAGTTCATCCATTAAAGTACATTAAGTAATCTCCATCACAGTTTAGCAGAGTTCAGCCATTAAAGTACATTAAGTAATCGCCATCACAGCTTAGCAGAGTTCAGCCATTAAAGTACTTTAAGTAATCTTCATGACAGATTAGCAGAGTTCAGCCATTAAAGTGCATTAAGTAATCTCCATCACAGCTTAGCAGAGTTCAGCCATTAAAGTACATTAAGTAATCTCTATGATAGAGATTACATTAAGTAATCTCTATCATAGCTTAGCAACGTTCAGCTGTTAAAGTACATTAAGTAATCTCCATCACAGCTTAGCAGGGTTCAGCCGTTAAAGTACATTAAGTAATCTCCATCACAGTTTAGCAGAGTTCAGCTGTTAAAGTATATTAAGTAATCTCCGTCACAGCTTAGCAGAGTTCAGCCATTAAAGTACATTAAGTAATCTCTGTCACAGCTTAGCAGAGTTCAGCCGTTAAAGTACATTAAGTAATCTCTATCATAGCTTAGCAGAGTTCAGCCGTTAAAGTACATTAAGTAATCTCCGTCACAGCTTAGCAGAGTTCAGCCGTTAAAGTACATTAAGTAATCTCCGTCACAGCTTAGCAGAGTTCAGCCGTTAAAGTACATTAAGTAATCTCCATCACAGTTTAGCAGAGTTCAGCCATTAAAGTACATTAAGTAATCTCCGTCACAGCTTAGCAGAGTTAAGCCATTAAAAGTACATTAAATAATCTCTGTCACAGCTTAGCAGAGTTCAGCCATTAAAGTACATTAAGTAATCTCCATCACAGATTAGCAGAGTTGAAAGTTCAGCCATTAAAGGTACATTAAGTAAAGCCCATTAAAGTAAAAGACATCCTGCTCCTGCTGTTAAGTAAAAAGAAAAGCACAGTTCACACCCTCCCCCAAAATAGCTGTTACAGTAAAATGAAAGCACAGTTCAGCTCTTCAGCTGTAAATTAAATAATCTCCTGCCCGCCGTTGCAGAAAACGAAAAGCACAAGTCAAATACACTTATTTACACTCTTATTCAGTAAAATGCAGTAAAGGCACAGAATTCAGTCATTTTTACATTAAGTTTTCCCTCTCAATTGCAAGCAGAGTTCAGCTGTTAAAAGTATATTAACTTTAATGTCCAATTTCCGTTAAAGTAAAAGGTATCCTGCTCCTACTTTTAAGTAAAAAGAAAAGCATAGTTCACATCTTCCCCCAAAATGAGTAAGGGAAGCACAGTTCAGCCATAAATTACGTAGTCTCCTGCCTGCCTGCTGTTGAAGAAAAACAAAAGCACAAGTACAATGCACTTACACTCTATATTCAGTAACAGGCAGTAAAGGCACAAGCAGAGTTCAGCTTCAGCCATTAAAGTGCATCAAGTAAAATCCCTTAAAGTAAGACATCCTGGCCCTGCTCCTGTCCTGCTAAAAAGAAAAGCACAGTTCATAAGACAGTAATTGTGCTGGTATCACACTATAGCTGCTGTTTTACCTGGAGGAGGAGGAGCTGAGCCGGGAGAAACTTGCAGCTGTTAAATAAGTAAAGCTGATTTTTTTTTCATGCAAGAAGCTGAGCCAGGGAAGAGGATGTACAGTCACAGACTGATCTGTAGGAGCTGACGTCATTGCGCATGCCCTGCATGCAATGACGTCAGGAGTAAAAAAAAAAAAAAAACAGTTTCATTGAGAAGTAACAGTGCATCCATCTTATTGTAAAGGGAGCGGAGGTTTGCCAGATGTATACTTGGGAGTACCATTTGAAAACCTCTCTGTCTCAGCCTAACCAGTGCACCAGCTCACTTCCCCCTTTTGCGATGCCTGTGTCTACCTCTGCTGCTGACAGCTGCTACTTCTCCAGCCAGGATCTCCTAGAAATTTCTTAATTGTGAAAAATCTAGTGTCAAATTGCATGAAATGAATTGTCGAATTTTTAACAATTCTTCATGAGAATACTTAATTACAGTTGAACACCAAACAACAGACAAATAAACAAAAACAAGCAGAATAGTAGACGGCACTGAACTGAGGCTACCATTCACGGTGCCATCTTGTTTTTTTTTAATTCAGGGAAAGACATGGTTGTAGAATTCAGCGTAAAACTGAACTACAGTTTTTGAATTATACCAGACACATTTTTATGTGGTCTGTGACACAACACAGTGGTTAGTGCCTAAGGTTTCTACATTACAGCTTTGTGGTAAGAGTTCAATACTTACTTTCCATTTGCTGCCTGCATGCATTCTGTATGTTTTCCTTCTTGTCCATGTTTTTCTCTGTTAATGTTTCCATCCTCCTCCCAAATAGCACTATAGTTGTTTGGCTAATGTTAAACTACCCATAACTATTGCATTTGCGCTTGCCTTTTTTAATAGGTTATGATGAAGGTGGTTTGCTCCAGAGCAATCTACTTACACAATCAACAAATTAAAACATTAATGGTGAAAATAGTTTCACAAAATGGGGTCCACTTGGGGATCCTTTCATCTTTTATCTACAGAAGGCACCCAGTCCTTTTCAACTTTTTATTTTATAGAAGAAACAATTAGTGATCTGTTTACTTGGTAGGTAGCGAGGTAAGAATTTATCTGTATGATCTGTGAGCTGAAGCATAGAATGTCTTAGCAGCATAGCTTGGTAAGTGAGAGTTGGAAAAAATAAGAGAAGGTCAGCTTCATAGTCCACTTGCAGATATGCACAGTGCTTGTGGTTCATTTTTTTTTTCTTTTTTTGTGCATGCGTGTTTGTATTGATACAGTTTTATTTAAAACTGGAAAAAAAGTATAATTTGAATGTTGAATTTCCATAAACTGTGCTATGGTTTTAAAGATTTGCCATGCAATGAATGGAGTATGTTTTTACAAGATAAGTTTACTGTTTTTCCATTAACAAAAAATGAAATGGATATGCAATTTAAAGGAAGCCGCACAATAATTCCATAAAAAGAAAAAAAAAAGGTCAGATTCAGCAACACTGTATGTAATATTCATGGGATCTTGGGAAATTCAAGGCAACTTTGCTTTTATGACCATTTACACCTCAACAATACCTGCCTTGATACTATACCCCTCTCTTGAGAAGGGCTAGGTTAGTCAAACCTGTGGTGAATTTGTGAGTATCCATTCAATCATGCATGTCCCCTTTGACAGAAGGTAGTATATCACAATGGCTAATCTGTGTGGTACTTTGTTCTACAGATGGGGGAGGGCACACAGAGTGATTAACCTATCTCTCTATCATTTTCTTTTTAACTCATAATAAAGATTTATATCCTTTGTCATGGACTTAGTGTGGCTATTTGATTTGTGGAGATACAATAGCAGTAGGACCATTGAAAGCAAGGCATAGATCACCATTAAGAACTCAATAAGATACTGAATAAATGGAAAGTGTTTCCAATAATTCCTGGTAGGTTAGAGTTTTTTAGCTAACAATCTTCTTAATTATGGACCTGTGGAGTATTTTTATTTGTTTGGTATGTCTGTTGAGGTAAATCCTGAAGCGGGCATTGTACTTAACAATTGGCCTAAATGAAGCTGCATATAAGAAAAGAATGACCTCACTATATTTGGATGATATTCCTTTGGCAATTAGTTGAGCCACATAGAAGGGCTTTCTGAACACTGCAGTCACACGATGATCCAAGGACAAGAAATTATTATTTCATGTTCCAAGTTCTCTAATAATATTCTCATTTTGAAATGTGTTGCTTATGTTGTATGCTGGAGGGGGTGGCTTTCTAATACATGTGACAAAACTGCACTTTTTGCATTTAGTTTGGCCTTATTTTTAGTACATCTGGTATTTTAGAATGTAAGTCGTTGCTGAAGGGTATGGGCATCAGAGGGGGGCTTAAGAATGACTCACAGTTTGCAGTCATTCGCAAACTTCATTTGGCAGAAGTCTTGAGTCATGACCTGGGAATCAGGAAAGTAAACGCAGAACATGACATGTCCCAACATTGAGCTTTATAGGACATGACTAGTCACCTTCGTACTCTCTGAGCTGGTACCTGTCAGCTGCATTGTGTAGATTCTTAGCTGTTGCCAATTCATATTACCACATAGGGATTCTTTTTTAATGTGCTAAGCTTACTAACTATGCTAGCATAGTGGGATGGTGTCAAATAAAGGTATGCCATGGGGATAGAATGCCCACTGTTAACAACCCATGTTATCTTGGTGAAGAAGTTAAATAAATTCATTAGACACTATTCACCCTTGACATAGCTAAACTGCTACACATCTAGTCTGATGAGTTTTTTTTGATATAAGTGCTTATCAGGTTAGTTATATGTTCTATGACTTTATCTGTGAGAAACATAAGGCTCATAGGTTCATTAGTGTGTACTAGGCTAATGGCCCTGGAGTCATTACAAGCTCAGCCCAAAACAATTGTCCAAGCACCATTCCACCTGATGTTAGTTCACAGTGCCCTTATCCAGTAGGGTAACTGGAATGATCCCTGAAGTGAACGTTCTGTTACCCATCCACTAGTCAAGATTTCTCTTGAAGAGGGCCAGCAAGGTGCGCTGCTTGACATGAATGGGAAGCTTATTCCAGAGTATGGGCAGTCTTTGTGAGATGAACCTGTCCCTCCATCATGCTCTGTTAATTGTGGTAATGAGGTTGTGATCTCTGGATCATGTGGCACGGGGGACTTGGGATTTCTTTAAGTGCAGCATTTCAAGTAAGGCTGGGTCAAACATGGCTTTGTAAGTCAAGTAGAAATCACCTCTAAGTATACAATAAGAGACTGAGAACAGCTGAAGTTTCTTGAGTCTGTCCATGCAGGACATGCGTTTAAGGCCTAGGATCCTTTTTGTGAGGTACTTTTGTGGCCTCTCCAGCTGTTGTAGGTGTCTGGTCAGGTACATGCCAAATGGGGCATTACATTCGATGATTGATCTAATGAGGGATGATTAGAGATGGATGGTGACCGCTTTCTTCCTGGATGTGAAGCCTTTGGTTATAACTTGTGCCACTTAGAAGGATTTTCTGACCATAATGGCAATCTGGTGGTCGAAGGTGAGGTGGCTGTCAACCTGGGTGCCCAGATCTCTTATGGCCTCTGCGATGTTCAGTGGGCTCCCATCAATGTGGTAATTCATGGGAACTGAGTTTTTTTCAAAGGGGATGATAACCCATTTTTTGGCATTAAGCTTCAGGCCATGGTTCCGACACCAGTCATTGGTCTCAGAGAGGCCCTTTTGTAAGATGACTGCATCACTTGGGGAGTTGATTATGACTCCTAGCTTGCAGTCATCTGTGAACTTGGTCAGCCACAGTCCTCCTGTGTTGGCCTGAACTTCTGAGAAGTAGATACCAAACAGGAGAGGACCCAGGACCGAGCCCTGTGAGACTCCACGCATGACTGGTCGACAATCTGACTTGGAATCTGCAAATTTCACTCTGTGGGTCCTGTCTGTGAGCCAATTTGTGACCCACATAATGATGTAAAGACTGATGCCTAGTTTGGTGAGTTTATCCATGATACCCGAGTAAGAAATGGTGTCAAGTCCTTGGCCAGGTTGAGGTAGGCTGTATGCACTGCCTTACCCTCATCCACAGCCTTGGTGACTGCCTCGAAGAAGTCAACCAGGTTCAGCAGGCAGGATCTCCTCTTGACAAAGCCACACTGTGTGTGGTCAAGAGTTTGGAGATTGCCTATATCTTTGTTAAGCAGGTCCATGATGATGTGCTCCATAGCTTGTCATACCAGACTCATCAGGCTAGTAGGGCAATAGTTTGCAGGGTCTCTAGTTGCTCCCACTTTATGGGGTGGAATAATTGTAGCAGTGTGCCATTTGTTAGGGACATAGCCTGTGGTAAGGCTGTGATTGAACAGGGCACACAGATGTGGTGCCAGTTCATTTTGTAGCTCATGTAGGACACAGCCAGGGATATTAACAGGTCCCATGGATGCTGTATTCTTGGCTTTGAGCAATGCAGCGTTTACCTGTGCCACAGAAATTGTGGGTACCAGGCTTCCTTCTGGTATTGTGATAGGGGCCTTGGGGGGTAAAGTTGTCACTGAATCTGTCAGCCAGTATGCTGGCTCAGTATAAGAGGTGCCATTGTGCAATAACTCAGAGCAAATCTGGGTATTGCCTTTGACGTTTTTGATATAGCTATAGAAGGCTTTGTGGTTGTTTTTGGTGTCAGCCGCAATTCTGCCTTCATAGCTGGCTTTAGAGAATTTGAGAAGGGATCTCAGTTTTTTGTTGAGACTGATAAGAGAGGTTTTCCAAGTCTGTGACTTCATTTTTTTCTGCAGCAATTTCTTCCTTCTGTTGTAGAGTTTATTGATGGCTGGGGACCACCAGACTGGCTTCCTTTTTTTGGAGGAGAGCATCTTAGTTCTATTTGGTATGCAAGGCCCATGCATTTGTGTACATGCTCATACAGTGCATTGGTGTATGATTTGGTAGTCATGCAGCTATTTTCCATTGGCATGGGTGCCAGGAAGTTAGCCACCTCTGTTTTTAGGAGACCAAAGTCGGCTTTAGAAAAGTTTTTCAGGGTGGTCACCTTAGCAGGGCGTGTAGGTGAGATGGAGATTTCCATGGTGATCAGTCTGTGGTCAGATTTAGCCAGGGAGAAATTGACTATAGGTGTGGAACAATGGTCTGCATATGTTGGTGATAACCAGGTCGAGGATGTTGCTTCCTCTAGTGGGGGTTAGAATAAGCTGGTCCAGGGCATTGGAACTGATAAATTCCAGAAAGCATTGGGCCTGTACATTGGTACTTGAATAGTTTTCCCAGTTGATAGAAGGATAGTTGAAGTCACCCAGTATGAGAGTATTGGGTTGGACCTTGATAGATTCCAGTGTGTTTAGGAACTTGGAGTGATATTCTAGGGACATGTTTGGGGTTCTGTAGCAGGCTATGACTTGTATCGCCGTCTTACCCAGTGTTAGTTGTACCTGAAGTATCTTGAAGTATCAGTCTAGAGGTGTGCATATCCTTTAAGAATATGGAGACACCACCTGCCTTTGGAGCTTCTGGACATATTCTGGGGCCAAAAGATATGGAATGAGTTGTAGCCTGAGAGTGCAAGGGTGCTTTCTGCCTCTTTAAACCAGGTATCCATTACAGCACATATGTCGACATTCTCCCTTTTGAGGAGAGCTTCGAGCAAGTGCATCTTGAGATTTAGACTTCTAGCATTGAGCAGCATGACCCTCAAATTGCATTTGTTTGTAGCTGTTATGGTGGAATTTTGGTCTTTGAAACACTGGCTAAAAAAGGCACTATAGGGGTGGCAACAGCCTTAGCCAGTACCTGGAATCCCAGAGGTGCCAGGTGCAGGCCATCTCTGGCAAAGCATTGAAGTCTCAATCATGTTGTCCCAGGTAGACAGATACTGGATCCCCTTAGAATGACACCAAAAACGTAGCCAATTGTTGAAGTCAATCATTATGGGTCTATAATTCCTATAGTAGTTGATAGGGTCACCCGTATGGAGTAGCATCAGTGCTGCTATGTGCTGGACCTCAGGGTTAAAAAAATAAGAGGTGGCCTTGCCAGGGCTTGTTTAGTACTGTTTAATAAATAGCCAGATATATTATTAAGTCCCATGGTGGAAGACATTTCGGTCCTATAATGTGCTTTTAGTACACGTTCATTCATAATAATGGAGGGTTGTAACAGATTCAGGGATGTGTGGCACCTGAATTGACATTTCTGGACTAAAATTCACACTGAATGTGTTTGTTAATGTACTGGCAATGTCTACTGTGTCAGAATAGGTGGTATCATTTTGAAGAAAGGCACATGGTTAACTTGGGAGAACATGCTTAACAGACCACATTACTTTCCCAAGGATGGTCTGCACCTGTCCCCTTTATGCTCCTTCATACCATCTAAAACTTTATACACACCATACTGCCTTTTTTAAGCAATGCCAGATTGACAAACCTACTGCTATAAGAAAATCAACTCAACTGAACCTCAAGGTGTAACTGCTCGATGCCAGGAGTCTAAATAAAAACTACTCTTCCTCCAAGCCCTCCTTGAGAATATAGACATATGTACAACTACTGCAAAATGATTTAAAGTGGCACAGAATACCCAGGCAGTAAAAGGTTTCAGTGCCTTCCAAAATTTTAGGACAAACAAGGGCTAAAGGTAGAGGTGTATCAATATACATCAATAACTAGCATACTTCTGGGGTGGTTAAACAGGATGATGTTCTGGAGTTTTCCATGTGCAGATCACCACAGACAAAATCTTATGCCATATCCTAGCCAGCTATAGGTCACACTCTATATCTCAAGAAGCTCACAATGTATTATTGGATTAATAGAGACACTTACTATTCAATCTAACACCCTACTTTCGGGAGATTTCAAATATCCCTCTATAGACTGGGAATTCTACATGGCCTGAAATCTTCAGGCACAGAGATTCCTGGAGTCTGTAAATACAAACATATTTGGCCAAATAATTGTGAATATGCCCACTAAAGGCTCCAACATGCTGGGACAACATGGGAAAATGATGCACACCCAAAAAGTCTCTTTCTCCCTCGTAAGGTCCAACCATACAGCTGTCTCCTTTGAAATCAAAATCAGCTCCATAATTCCATTAAAACTGATAGCAGTTAGGAACTATTCCTAAGCAAATTACCTTTTATTAAGTGATTGTTTGTCAAAATTCAGTGCTCTTCCAAACCCTGAGAATACAACAGCATATGCTGGATTTTCACAGAAACTCTTCACAACCATGCCAGTGGCTGCATAGAGGCTGCTGTTCCTACCAGAAGTAAGACCAAGAATAACCGAGAAACAATCCCCTTGGTAACATCTGAAATGAGATAGGATATACAACAAAAGAAAAAAGTTATGTCAAAATCAGGAAGAGTAATTCCCTTGACAATAAAAACTCTCTCATCAAACTAAATAGATTTTAGGTTCATAGGTGCATAACTGAATAACGACAACAAGGGCCATTTTAATCTTAGCCATGCATCTTAAATCTCTTTCAAGTTCCCACATAAGGCAAATAGACAAATAAGAGGGCTAATTAAGTCAAGCAAAGCCAATTTTGAGGTTAAGATAGCCTCCCAGGTGAACAATAACCATACGGTCTTCTTCAATTATGTCAGAAACCTCAAAGGCAGCACTCAGCAATGTGCTGAACTGTTGGTTAGTGGTGCTACATTGACCATGCCTGGCAACATAGCAAATCTGTTACTGGATAAACTCATTTTCACTTTTAATCCTCTCTCACCTCCAACCTTCCCCAAACAAAAAAATACCCTCAAACATAACCCCCTAACTATAACCTGGGAGCATGTTCTGGCTGTACTTGCTAAAAGCAAAAGCCTGGCCTCAATGGGCCCTAATAAAATTCAAGGGAGCTTCCTAAACAGTCTAAAGTACAACTTTTCAGGACCCCTGGACTCATTATTTAAGAATAGCCTTAAAATAGGCTTTGCGCCACATCAACGAAGGATTGTGATGGTCACCCCACTTAATTAAAAAGGGCCTTCAACAGATCCTGGAAATTACAGACCAATTAGTTTGGCTAGTCTTATGTGCAAAGCCAAGGAAAGAAGTATCATGGAAATTATCAACAGGGATATAAGACAGTCCTCCATACACTGGATCTATACCAGTTTGGCTTTGTCAAATGAAAGTCATACTTACTGACTCTGGTGGACTTCTTTGAAAAGGTCACTTAGGCAATGGATGATAGTAATACCCCACTCAGGCATTGTCAACAAATTTACAGAAATTGGTATAAAACCTTTTATAGGATGCTGGATAGATAGCTATCTCACTGATATGACCCAAAAGGTTAGAATCATTGATGCCACCTACATAAAGAGGCTGGTCACCAGTGGAGATCCCCCAGGGCTTTGTTCTA
This sequence comes from Protopterus annectens, assembly GCF_019279795.1. Taxonomy (NCBI): domain Eukaryota; kingdom Metazoa; phylum Chordata; order Ceratodontiformes; family Protopteridae; genus Protopterus; species Protopterus annectens. The sequence goes on from NC_056732.1 coordinate 927,926,771, forward strand.
GGCTCACTACACTTTGACGTGTACTTTTTCAGTGTTACAGTGTTAAAGTCAATGTCAAAGGCTTCTGGCTCACCAAGTTAACAGATAATTGCAAAATGGGAACAGTAATTGAATCTTCCCAAGACAAGAACACTGTTCAGGAAGGTGTAACACAGAAACACTTGCTGCCAATTCTTAAAACACAATACCGAGAAATGCATTGTAGTACCTTTTGGGAAGTAGGCTACTCCAGGTAATTATGTTGTCAGTAAGACACCCCTAAAAGTTAATTTACTAGTTAGGAATTTAGTAACCCATATAAATAGTAACCTAGACTTCAACTAATATGTGTCCATGGCAGTAATAAAACCCTTCTAGGTTGCTCAATCTATAAATGAGGGTATGGCATCTAGTATAACGCCTTCTTTGGTATGTATCTGACCAGACACATGCAGCAACTGGAACGCCCACAAAGATTCCTTACAAAAAGAATACAGGGAGTAAACACAATGTCCTGTGCTGATTGCCTCAAAGCCTTGTTTCCTTACTCAGTAGTATGTCAGGCAAAGATCACCTCTCAGAAGTCTATGGACCCTGTGTTGATGAATCTTTTGCATATCTGGAGAAAAAAAATAGCATCAGAAATACTAGATCAAAAGAACTAAATTTTGATTGCAACATAAACAGGAAAAGTTGGTTGAGACAGATATGTTTCTCAGACAATTCATATGCTCTGGAACAAATTCCCCATTTATGTGAAGCAGAGTTCCTCCTTATTCCTATTTAAGAGCAACTTGGACCAATGGAAGGGTAATAATTCACCCCTGCACTGGAGCCTATGTGTCTGATGGACAGAGGTAGTCAGTAAATCAACCCTATATAAATAACATTTGTGGGTTACATTTGCTTTTCACAGTTAGGCTTATAAGAGTCCTAGTGGTTGTGAGGCTAGTATACACCTATTAACCTATAAACGTATAATTTCATATCATTGCTGAGTCTTATTCGTTCAATTCCTATTGCAGCAAAAGAATGATTTATAACTGTTCTTGTCAACAGATGCTAACCTAAATTCATAGACTACGTTAATCAACCTAGTAGTATTTTGTTTTTCAAATTTTAGTAATATTTCTGACATTATCTATGCTATCAGGTTTTTTGTTTTGATATTATACACTTTCAGACTTTTTTATTCTTTTATTGTAGAGATTATCTTTGTTGGTGAATCAACATGGTGGTTTGCTTTTGAATTTCCTGTTAAATTTACCTCTTGTTGGTATCACCAGTTCTACACATTTATCTAACAGGGCATAGAACTCCTTTGTGTAGCTGTTGCCTATGTCAATATTAGGGTTGTTACTGCTATAAGTCAATTTTGAAACTTCATTGAAGAATTTGAAGAAATTAATACATTTGAAATATCTGAACTCTGATACTGGTTTCAAATGGTTTAGTGACCCTGAAGATGTATGTCACTAGTTTGTGGCCCAACTTAAATGGAAAATAAGATAGCAGGAGAATATTGCATGAATAAGGTATGTTCATAAAGATCAATTCCAGAGTACTATGCCCTCTATTAAGATTATTAGTAATCTCATCCAGGAAGTTCTTGTTTATTAAATCTAAAAATGTTTGGGCATATTTTAAAGTGGAGGTATAGGTCTTCCAGTTTATTGAGGGTTCAGAGAAGTCCCCCAAAATAATGGAGTTCTTACTTATGGAGAGCTAATTGAGTACTTTTAGGAACCTTACATGATCTCTTGGGGACAGAGAGTGCATCTTGTAGCAAAATATGACCAAATTGTTGGGCCTGTTTAGTCTGATTTGGAGTTCAGTAACTTCAGTTTGTGGGTCTCTGGGATCTGTCTGGAATCATGTGGCCCATAAAGATATGGGAACATCACTACTGTTGTCATCAGGCCTGAAAGCATGGTAGGCACAAATCTTGGTATGGAGAGATTTCTTTCTCAACATTTATACAAAGTTTCAATAACCACACACATAGGGATTGTTCTAAATGCAGGACAACCTTAGGTTTAAGCAGTTTGATATTAAGACTTCTAATATTGCTCAGAGACACCTTAATGTGATCCTGATTTGGATTTAATATGTTAGTTACATTGGGATGTGCATTATCTAGACTCTGCCTAAAACAAGCACTTTTGTGGTAGCAAAGGCTTTAGCTTGCACACAGAAGCCTTGGAAAGAGAACTGCAGGCCATCCATTGCAAAGCAAATTGGACTAGAGAGCATCATTTCGTTCCGATTGGTTTAACTAATTGTTTAACAATATTTAAGTGTTTCACACACAATACCACGCTGTTTGTCTGAAGAAGGCTGGAGATTGCTCTGGCCGAAAGCGCTTACGTTTTACCTGGATTTAATAAAACCACTTATTTATTTCAAGCTATCTCTCATTGTGGTCCTGCTCGTCATTTTGTGTTTTCGTGGATTTTACCAGTTTACTCGTTTGTGCATCGTGTTTGAGGATGTCGGGCGGATCCGGGGAAGCTTCACTCATTTTATTTTCACAGCGGAATGGTGTGGAGGAAACAGCGGAGAATTCCAGTGGTAATTTAACGACTTTGGTCGAACTACTTCTGGGCAGAATGGATGCATTGACTCAGAAAGTAGACGCGATGTCAGTTCTACCTCTAGCACAGAGAGGTGGACCTCTCAACATGCCGGTTACTCAGCAGCAAGACAACGACAATGATTTTGGGATTCCTAACGGGCAACAACTTCCCATATCTGATGGAACACCTACCGGATCAACAGCAGAGGAGCGGCTACCTTTAGCAGTTGTAGACCCACAGCGGTTGCCTTTAGCAGTGACGGATCCGCAGCGTCCTGCATTTGCGGCAGTTACAACACTTCGAACAGGTAACACATCTGTAAACCTTAATACAGGTGTAAATGGCAATAACAATAACAATGAAGTTAATTCTAATAATCAAGGTGTTCCTATCATGGCAAACTTCTTAGTGAATAACAACTTTTTTAGTCAGGGGTTCAACGTGCACGCTGAACCACCTACTATACCAGTTACTGAAAGTAATGGTTTAAGTGAGAAAATTGAGGAGTTTGACAATAAACTCTTTAAGTGTAAAAAATTACAACTAGAAGTAGCATATCTTAACGAATGTGTGAAAAACAAAATAGTCCCCAAGGGACTAAGACAGTGGCGTTTTCCATCAGGCTTGGTGGATAATTCTCTGTTCCATCAAGAATTGCTGGACTTGTTTGATCGTCAAGGTATCGAGTTTCTGCAAGCTCTCATTGCCTTTTATTCTAAAGACATTGCAACCCTGTCGCTTGACTTGGAGGCACTAGAAAAGTCTATCACTTCTGATAGTGTTTTTTTCCGTTTTAAATACGACTATTGTCGTATTTTTTCTAGCATTGAGGCTAGTATGGAAAAACTACTACTCATTAAGAAGAAGAAATTTACTAGAGACTTAACGGATTATGCTAACAAATGTGCTTATCCTAGGCCTCCCCGGACAACACACATATCCCATAATGGGGGCAATAGTCATGCGGAACCCAACAATGTAACAAACCATACTGGCATCAATGGTAATGGCAATAATGAAAACAACAATTTTTCTGGGCAAAGGCAGAGTACCAGAAGAAGCCCAAGACTTAATAACAACAATGCAGTTGCCAGTAATTTTGAGCAAGGCAATGCATCAGGGCATATCCCTAGGGAAGACTCCTTTATGGGGAATACGAATCAACAAGAAGGCCAGGATTTTCACCAGGCCAACAACACCAGAACCACCAATCGCATCAGAGCTCAGACAGTGAACAACGCGAAGAACAAGAGACGGGGAAGGAAGAGATGACACAGCTCCCCAGTTTTGGCCATAAACCAAAAATCTTGTTTAGCTCTGATAGTGACTTTAAAGTGTACAATTACACACTCATTGATATCCATCAGGATATTGTAGATTTCTTTGCTAAGGACTTAACGTTTGTCCCAGGGCAGCACATGGACATAGGTAGGATGCTTGTGGATTTGAAAATATATGTTAGGAAACTCAACCTTTGTTCTTTGCTTGGTAATGACACCCCAATACTCAACACTTTAAGGGTTTTTAGCACATATAATCCACCACTTCATCCCATTCTAGCAGTTTTTGAAAAAATTTGTGAGATTGACCTTTGGGCGATCAAGAATCAGGTTATTTATACCAACCAAGGGCATTCTAACAACATCACCATGTTAGAATGGGATTTCCTTCGTTTATTGAGGGATTGCAACATACGTGTCATGAAACCGGATAAAGGTGGGGGGATTGTACTGATGGATCACTACAAATACGTAGAGTACATGATGGAACACTTAAACACACCTGTATACAAAGAAGTATCTATTAATGAAATACATGGCGCTTATAGAACAATTAACAACACTTTGTATGATCTTTTGTTAGAAGGTTTCATCGATCCAAGTACATATAAGTATTTACAGATGCCAGCCCCAAAAATTTCAACCTTTTTTGGTACACCCAAATTGCATAAGCGATTACAGGCACCACCCTTTAGACCGATTGTTGACGGGAGGGGTTCAGCTACTTATGCATGTGCTAGACTTGTGGACAGTATTATCAAACCACTTTTACAACAAGAAACACACATTTGCAAGGACTCTTGGTCTTTTTTGAAAGACATCAGCACAGTGGAATACAGTCCAGACATGGTATTCCTCACAATAGACATAAAAGACCTTTATACGGTTATACCACAGGGAATAGGACTCAATTGGGTCAGAGAATTCATGTTGGCCAAGAAGGTAGAAGAAAATACTATTTACCTTAGTGAGACACTTTTGGAGTTAGTTTTATCTGACAACTTTTTCATTTTTGAGAACACTTTCTACCTTCAAACATTGGGTGTCGCCATGGGTTCACCCTGTGGGGGTTCATTTGCAAATGCTGTTCTAGCACATTGGGAAGCAGAATACCTATTCAAGGACAATCTATTCCAACAACATGTCTCCTGGTACACTAGGTACCAGGATGACATTTTTTGTATCTGGAAGGGTGAGAGAGAATTTATTCCATCATTTATTGAAAGGATGAACAATATGACTGATTTTTTACAGTTCACTTTCAATGTAGCTGACATTGAGATAAATTATCTTGACATCATGATAATAAAGGACACAAGTAATGGAAGACTAAAAAGTACCATTTATAGAAAACCGACATATTCAAATAGTTTGTTGCATTTTTCTAGTAATCACCCTTATTACCAAAAAAGATCTGTTATAAAAGGTCAGCTGGTAAGGGCAGCACGTATGGTAACTGATGACCATGATTTTTTTGCTGAATGCAACAAACTTAAAAACATGTTTCTAACAAGGGGTTACCCGTTACACTTAGTTAATAACATCATTTTGGAAGTATCTAACAAGCGTAGTGAAGGACATTTTACCCCCCTACTTCCCACCAGAACTATTACAGAGGTGAATGTTAGAATAGTTGACCTTCCAACTGGTTCGGGCCCCCTTGGGAACAATGTTCGGGAAAATGTTAATTACAATGTGTCCTTTATACACACTTTTTCCCTGGATTTTATCAAGATCAGGGAAATCATTAATAAAAATTGGGATGTCATTAACCATGATAATACCCTTTCAAACATCTTGGGTACAAGACCTAAATTTACTTACAGGAGGGGACAAAATCTAAAAACTATTTTAGAAAGACCACCTAACAGATCTACTTCCAACCGGTCACACGGCATGCACAAATGTGGTGCATGTGCACAATGTAAGTTTATTAGGGTCGGAACACAATTTTTTATCAACAATAGGTCATACAAGGTTAACAACTTCTATAACTGTGAGTCCAAATCTGTGGTATACGCCGCCCTCTGTAACCAATGTAATGCTTTTTACATTGGTAAGACGGAACGTAGACTTAGAACTAGGATCTACGAACACATGTACGCCGTTAGTAGGCATGATGTCAATATCGCCTTAGCTAAGCATACCACAGAGTATACAGGGCATACTTTTAGCTTTGTCATAGTGCAACAAAGGATGCCTGAAATTAGAGGGGGGCCCTGGCAAATTAAATTGGAGATCGATGAATTAATGTGGCAAATTCGGACTAGGGCACACCTCATACCAGGCATAAATGACAATCTTTCTATTAAAATGTGTGCTCAAGTGGTTATCATATAATAGATAACTGGACTGTGTAAGTCATAACTAAGTGGGCAAACATATTTATACCTTTGTTTAAAGTATGACATGTTCAGTTTTTAATATCTGACATAATGTATAAATTTCATTGAGAGGATCTGGCATTATTTAGAACATCTAGACTTCTTAAAAGAATTATATTTGACTGACTATTAGTTTTATTTTTAAAGTAATGTTTTTTAATTTTATTGTTTTAGTAATATTTTGTAATTCATGTACATATACATTTTAAATGTGTATATGTGAAACTTTTTCAAGTTTCAAGTCTCAGTATCACTTTTCAATAATTAACCCAAATAATTTATTTACATACACAATTCTGCTTTAATGTTACCGTGGTAACAATTAACCACGGAATGCATTTCGTTCCGATTGGTTTAACTAATTGTTTAACAATATTTAAGTGTTTCACACACAATACCACGCTGTTTGTCTGAAGAAGGCTGGAGATTGCTCTGGCCGAAAGCGCTTACGTTTTACCTGGATTTAATAAAACCACTTATTTATTTCAAGCTATCTCTCATTGTGGTCCTGCTCGTCATTTTGTGTTTTCGTGGATTTTACCAGTTTACTCGTTTGTGCATAGAGAGCATCTCTTCTCAAGCTGACACATACTATATCCCTTCAGAATAACATTCACTATTTAGCCAAGTATTATCTGTGGAAAAAGACGGATTCCATTCAAGACCACTAGTGTCTTGTCTGTATTTGTGACATGCATGGAGAGTGCTGGCATGTCCCTTTGTATAGTCCTCAAGGATTTTGTGTCCTGAGTAATTCATTCCAACATGGACCAACACCATATCATAAAGGGTATTGACCCTTGACATATCAAATATCCTGGCAGCAGAAAGACAACTCAGCAACACCCTGTATTTGTACAGTCTAATGAGTGGAGAATCTGTGTACCTGACTACAGAGTCACCAATCACAAAAATATTTTTATTTGTGGAGTGGTCTTTGGCAACAGATTTAAGATGACTAGTGCCTTGGTGATTCTTTGTTCAAGATGTATTTAAAGGTGATGTGCTATTGGGTGTTCACTGAGACTAAGTCTTTGTGGTCTATGAGGCTTTGGCAATGATATTTTAAAGTCTCAGTGTAAGACATTTTAGTGTGGTTGTAGATATGATCACGGTTTATTGTGTGTGTGTGTGTGTGTGTGTGTGTGTGTGTGTGTGTGTGTGTGTGTGTGTGTGTGTGTGTGTGTGTGTGTGTGTGTGTGTGTGTGTGTGTGTGTGTGTGCGTGTGTGTGTGTGTTTGAGAGAGAGACAGACAGACAGACAGTGAGTGAGGCCTTTGAAATTGTTAAATATTTGCATTTTTCACAAACAGAATTATTAGTGCTGAATAAAATAGATCAATATCTCTGATTATAAAGCAGTTACTATAGTGCCTGAGGACACCAAGTGAGACTGGCAACAGAAAATAAATAAGATGAATTTTCATTTCAGTGCAGAGATTTGGAGAATTTAAATTAGAATCAAACAAAATATTAGCTGTAGCTAAGTAAGGTATTTATCGGGCTATATATTGGAGGAACAAAATTATGCATGTTTTCTATGTTCGATGTTATGGTCTGTTATTATTTCTAGCTGCTTTTGTAACTTCTTGTTACTGTGATGTTTTCAGCTGCTAATTCAATGTTATACAGCTTAGACTTTTCAAGATGCTATGTTTAGAATATACGACATTATGGTCTCGACATTCTGTGGTTCGATTTTATGGTGATTCAATTTTTTCAAGTAGAACCATATATATATATATATATATATATATATATATATATATATATATATATATATATATATATATATATATATATACTGTGCACACACACACACACACACACACACACACACACACACACACATATATATATATATATATATATATATATATATATATATATATATATATACATAAAAGGCCATCGAAATATATCAGCATTGCTTATCACCTTCACTTCTTTTCCGTCCATAACTAAATTAAATTTCTTTTCAATATTTTAAATCCCATTTCTAGTTATATAGCAATTCTGCACATCTACATTTCCATAAGCACCACAAACATGAACAAATATTTTAGTAACATTGTCATTACATATATTATTGTCAGTGGATAAATGAGAATTACCATATAATATCATATGCAGGTAAATTTTTGGTAAATTATCTTTTTGCCACATAGGCTTACTTTGTTTCCCAAAATCTTTGCATTCTGTGATATTCCAATAAAACACAATACATTGTATTTTCTGTATTACAGATTCCACACAAGGTTCAAGCCTGAGCTCCAGCCAGTGCCTGTATGGAGTTTTCCTGTTCTTTCTATGTCTCTGTGGGGTTCTTCTCATCTCCCAAAAACATGGTGACTGCTTCCATCTCAAACTCATCCCAGATTGGCATTGTGGGCAGCAGCACAGACTCTAGATGGCACCAGCTGGGAATAGAGTTGCACAGACCAAATGCTTTGGGCATCAAAGAATAGAGAACAGTATCCTCTAGACAGTAGATTGGAGAACACTGACAGAATGCCATGTCAGTGATAGGTACTAAGTATAAAAAATGCCTCTAGCCAATTTGGTCATGTTGACTAATGTTGCCAAAAAATGATCATGGATATTTGCCAATGATAACTGGGTTGAGGACACAGCATACTTTGACCAATGCCAGGCACTCATACCCAAAGTGGGAGGGTTCTATGTGCCCATCTAGACCTAAGTGTGTGCCCACCATGAAGTATAGTGCTGGATTAATAAGCTACTTGTTGTCTGGTGTGCAGTCATCCAGCTTGGGTTACTTGGGATAAATCTGTTGAGTGGAAGATGGACATAAAGCCAATCAACCTGCCAGACATGAACTTAGGATTGCTATACTCAGTATAGGCTCAGTGACAGGACACAGCTTGAAGGTTGATACCATGATGATAAGATGGAGGCTTTACTTCCTCTGTATCCAGGAGAGAAGTTGGAATGGCAGTGCAGCAAAGCCACCTTGCTTAGGATCCAGAGTATACTATTGAGGGGCAGAATAGACTAGAAATGGTATGAAAATTGTGGTAATGGAGAGGCATCAGAAGACAGTGATGGATGTCATCAGAATTAATGACAGACTAAAGGCAATCAATTGCTCCCCTACCCTAACTCCAATTCCCACTCACCCCCTAATACATATTTTACTTTTGACTCTTATTCCCTATCCCTCCCCAAACAACCTTATTACTATCATACAAATACTCCTGCTTCTTTTTGCCAGATTCCCAACTTCCATTTAATCTTTTAGCAGCATTTCCAACTACTTTTTCCTTCCCAAACTGCTTTGCACTATATTCATTCATATTCACACCCCTCCCTAACAGTATATATCTCTTCTACATTGCACCTTCTGCTTTTCCCAAACAAACTCTCACGTCTTCCTATTTTATCTAACTCTTCATACTCTAGCCTTTAACCTCTCTATTGCTTGCATTCCAGAGAAGGTATCAGGACAATCTAATTCTCCTCTTTTATAGAAAATACTTCTGTCCTACCAAAACTATATCAGCTTTCAGACTATGGCAAAACTAAATATCCTACTGCACTGGAACTTCTTTTTCCTTCTTGATCCCTACTTCCCCTCTACCTGTCATCAATAAAATACAAATCCCTTTCCATAATCATGCTGCTCCTCAACTTATCCTCCATTGTTCTCCTCCTACTGGGCTGTCTCTCATCCTACCATGCCTCTATATTAGCTCTTAACATCTCTCCAACTCTGCCCTAGCCACCTATTCATACTTCCTCCTTACACTCTCCACACATCACACCAAACCTCTTAAATGATACACAGTGCCTTTACTCCAAATATAGGCTGATTAACTCCATTTCAACTCAAACCAAAACAAAATTAATTAGAACTTTACTCTGCGAACACAAGTATCAGTAATTCCCCAATGTACTGAAATCCTTCTAAGAGAAGACATTTACACTAATATTGGCCCCATCTATCACAATGAGTATCAAGACAATTCTCTTCTACACACACTACTCTAAACCCACAAAAGTTAACCCCCAATCCTGGTAATCTAATTTTTGCTACCATAAATATTAGAAGCATAATAAATAAAACTGTTGAACTACATGCCTGGATTACCCAACTGATATTTGCACAGTAACTAAAACTTGGCTTAAACCCATAGACCATAAACAACTCTGAAATTACAACTCTCGGCTACAATATCATCCATAATGACCATATAAAGAGGAGAGATCGTGGATTGTATTAATATTTCCAAGCTACCACATTTCCCCTTACAACAAATCAATACAAAAAATCAGTTCAGCAACACTTATTATTTTACTGAAAATAAACAATAATAACAAATATGTATTACTGTCTTTTACATCCTTCATGGCAATAATACAGCTATACTGGAAAAGGTCCTACACTGGATATCCATAACAATTCCACAAGAAAAAAAATACTATTGAATGTCAGTTGGTTAGACATAAACTATAACTTCCTTTCATCTAGAATGTACTTATATGATTTTACACAAAAAATTAATAGCCCCACACATTATTTACACAAATAAAAGAATACAACCACCAAAGATGTAGTAAAAACAATTTAATAACAGGTAAGTGCTTTTGTATAACACTTCTTCAGACCATAAAATAGACACAAAATGGTCTGAAGAAGTGTTACACAATAGTGGTTTACTTTGGATGTGTATTTAAACAATGGGTTTTTTTGTCTATTTTATGGTCTGAAGAAGTGTTATATGAAAGCACTTGCCTGTTATTAAATTGTTTTTACTACATCTTTGGTGGTCGTATTGTTTTATTTCTGCAATTATTGTTTTTGAAAGAAGGCTGACAACCTTTTTGGTGGTACATAGTTGGGAACAACAGCCCCACACATTATAGCAAGACATCAAATCCCATATTAGTATAGATCTCAGTATCAGACCCTAGTAAATTCACCACCATAGGTACAAGGTCAGACTCTCTCAGTAATCATCTCACAATCTATAAAATCAGACATCTGCAGGTAGAGATGGAGCTGGATGGAATGATGATAAAATCAGCAAACAAAGGAAAGTAGTATTCCTGGAAATTAATTAATCATCAAGTCTTGGTGAGTACCTTCACAAGGTAGATACTCCCCGGGATTCATGAAGCATGCGCCAGGTAAAGGCGTAGCATTGATGTTCCAACATCAAATATGTCCAGCGAGGGATCCAGGTACGAGCTGTTTCCATATGCACTACCTGCATATGCTATGCCAGCACAGCTCCCGGCCCCTGTATGCTAATTACCCCATTTGCAGCAGTGTAGCATGCAAATGAAGGTATTTAGCAATCCAAGAAGTGGTGCGGGTGTAGTGTAAGCATGCAAAAATGTAAACCGTAAAAAAAAAGGTTTACATTTTTGCAAACATAAAATCGGAGCCATGACAGCCGACCAAACACATGTATTATATTGTTAATATATGTCAATGGCTAAATATATAGGGCCGGATTCACGAAGGCTTGCATTGAGTCTAAGAGTAGAGTAAGACTCCATGCAGCCAACATGTCCGCTGAGCGATCCAGGAACAGCCGTTAGGGGCGTGCAACAGAGCTCTCAAAATGAGTCCTACATGGAGAGGGCTTGGATATGCAAATTACCTCAATTGCAGGCAAAAGCTATGCAAATGAGGTAAATTTGCGATCCAGGAAACCCAAACCTGTCCGAGTAGCAGTAGTGTTATTTGCAGAAATGTAATCAGTTGACAGCTGAGTACGGTTCTGCAAATAGCAAAACGGAGCCATGACAGCTCCAAAAAAAGGATGCATTTACATGAGGAAGCATGCCAATGGCCAGAAATATGGCCATTGGCAATGTTCAGTGATGCAAAATGAAAATAAAATAACTTTTAATTTTTCATCCCGATCTCCGGGGTTTAAGCGTAGCGCAGCACAGCGCAAATGTGCTGTGCCCTAAAAACCAAAAAATCAATAATTAAGATCCACAAATGTGGATTTTATTGCTAATATGAATTTACAATGCAAGGGAATGGCAGGCTGAAGACAACATGGCCACCGAGTAGAGGTTGCTAAGGGGGGAAGCTCACTCTATGAGATGTAACCAAGCATTAGTAGGCAATCCTATGCAAATGAGGGTTAAGATAGTGAATCGCAAGTTTACATAGCAAATGAGCACAGTCAGAGGAATGTAGGAGTAGGATAAGGGGAGTAACAGAGTAGAAGATAGTTGACATCATGAGGGGGGTATGTATGAAAGAAGTGAAGTTCATTGGAGCAGAGTGGCATGTGTCAGCTGTCATTTACACATCATTGAAAGAGGTGTGTCAACAGGTAGGCTAGGTAAAGGCAAGAAATCAAAGGTGTATGCCGTGGATAACACTAATGTTTCTTGCTGAGCATGTATGCATGTGGGTGCATGCCTGTAAACCCGAGTAAGACTGTGTGTGCGAGTGTAAGCGTGAGTGTGTGCGTTTAAGCAGGAGTAAGCATGTATAAGGCTGTTTAAAGAGTTGTAAGCATGTTTGCACCAGTGTGCATGCGTTTTAACAAGAATAAGCAAATTTTAGTCAGTGTAAGCATGTGTGTGTGCATGTGAGCTGGTGTGCACATGTTTGCACTTGTTTGCACGGCGCTGCCCCCCTGAGGAAACAGAAAGGAAAAAGGAAGTACAGCAAATAGTAGGAAGTTACCAGGGAGTACTAGCAGAGCTAGCAGGTGAAAACAATCAGAATCAGGCAGTTACACAGACAGTACACTAGCCCAGCCCAGCCCAGCACTTAAAACTCTGCAAGCAACATTCCGTTATGTTTCTCTCAAGAGACACTTCAACACTGCAGTAAGCTAAAAGAAGTGAAAACTGAAAAAGTTTTACTGAGACAAAAAATGTTAGGGGCTGCCATTGCTGTTATAAGGCGACATATGCAACATGCTGAGGGTGGTGACAATGCAAATGCTGCTGGACAACCCACAGTAAGGAGACGGAGAAGAGTGTACAGGCCCAGGGTAACCTACCAGGGGCTACATGAGCTGGAGATAGTGGAGCACTATAGAGTGGACAGAGACCACTTGCAGGAAATTGTTGAGCTGTGCAGGCCTCGCCTCACACACAGAACCAACAGAGGGGACCCCATCCCAGTGGAAACCAAGGTATGTGTTGGCCTAAGAATATTAGCAACAGGTACCTTCCAGAGACCAACTGGTGATATGATGGGGATATCACAGGCATCAGCATCCAGGGTACTGCACCAGTTCCTGGATGCCATTTCAGCACATGTCGGTGATCATGTATATTTCCCCAATTCCCATGAGGTATTGGCCAGCAATATGCATCTCTTCCAGCAAATAGCAGAATGCCCTGAGGTGGTGGGTGCAATAGACTGCACGCACATATACATCAAAGCACCAGCTGGTGAGCAGGGTAGGGTCTACTTCAACTGCAAGGGCTTCCCCTCCATCAACTGCCAGGTCGTGTGTGATGCCCAGGGCATAATACTGAATGTGTGTGCTGACTGCCCTGGAAGCTACCATGATTCCCATATCTGGCATCTGACACAGCTGTACCAGACATTTTCCACTGGGGACATCCCACATGGTCACCTAGGGATGCTGGCTATGCACTGCTGATGACACCCATCAGAAATGCACACACACCTGAACAAGAACGCCGTAATGAGGCACACGCACAAACATGAAATGTAATTGAGTGTGTGTTTGGCCTGCTCAAGTCACAGTTCTGGTGCCTGGACACATCTGGTGGAGCCTTGCAGTACTCACCAACTACATGTACCCAAATTGTCATGGCATGTGCTATACTACATAATATGATCCTGTGAAAACAGGTGCAGCAGGACCAGCATAGGCATGGGCCAAACAGCCCCCCACCATTGCCAAGGCCATCACAGGCAGAGCATGACTCGGAGGAGGAACAACCTGTGCCTTCCCCAGTAGGCAAAAGGAGGTGTGCCCAGTATGCTTTGGCCTTGTCAAAGAGGCAATGCATAGCACATACACTGGCTCTGTAGGAACTCTGGAAATGATACCTCTCGCTGACTCGCACATATGGTAAAAGGGATGCCTAACTTGACACTACCTGTTTTCAAACAGGTATAGGGAGTGTAGTATATGCATCTCACATAGGCAGCCCTGCAGCACCACCTGAGGCATGATTGCCATGTGTTAAGCAATATAAAGCAGTGCTAAAAAGCATTTACCACCATGTAGTATATGTAAGCAAAATCACACACACCAACTAGCACAACTGTGGTCAATGTTGAGTAATATTGGGCAACGTTCAGCAATGTTGGTTAACGTTGAGCAATGTCAGACAAGCTTGGTCTAAGTAGGACATAGCTGAACAAAAGCCAACATGCTCATATTTGCTCTCCTAGCCCTTAAGCAGTCTGGTCTGCTCAGTATGAAAATATAAAGCAGTGACCGGCCTTGAACCCAAGATACTGTGCACTATAGTTATTGTACTGAACCACTAAATGATGACAGTATTGTGGTGGTCAGCCTGTATGAAGAAATGTTGATAGGTCCATGCAAAGTATCTAATGGAAACCCGGCAGGCACAGCATAATCCCTGTCGAGTTATGACACAAAAGTGAGGCCTGCAGTAAGAATAGAACCTGACTTTCAACACACACAGTATAAATGTTAATATTGGTCATGTTCACACACATCAACAAATGTAGTGGACCTCAGACAGCAACATACTGAAAGGTCACACTGTGCATGTTCACACACTTGAATAAATGAGACAAATGTCAGGCAACAAAACTGTGAAAGTCCAAACTGGGCATGCTCATACACTTACGCCATGTCTGAGTACAGCAGTGGGCCACACATATCCGGCAGTTGCATGTGTTAACCCAGGAACCTCTCACTTATATAACAACAGACACATATATAATATAGTGGAACCCTGTCATAATCAAATATGTTCTGCAGATACCTAAGTTGTTAGAAAGCCAGCTAAATGATACACCACACCACCTTGGATGATCGAATAATGAATGTGTTACGCCTGTCAGAATAAAATGCTCAAACAGAACTTAT
Source organism: Protopterus annectens (assembly GCF_019279795.1). NCBI lineage: Eukaryota > Metazoa > Chordata > Ceratodontiformes > Protopteridae > Protopterus > Protopterus annectens. The sequence goes on from NC_056732.1 coordinate 927,942,036, forward strand.
TTTAAGCTCACAACAATAAGCTTTTCGTTGATGACTCCTCAACAACTTCTTCAAAAAGTTAAAAATACATCACCATGACGTTACATCCTTAAATACTCATTAAAAACTAAATGAGAAACACATGTCTGCAATCAAAGAAATCTTTAAAGACATAAAGACTAATAAATACTCCTCTATCACAAGGGCTCAACCTAAGCAGGACATGCATTTACTGTATATATTTAAAAACATCATAGCATCATAAAGAATGCGTATAATAAAAGGACTTGATGCACTCTAAACTCATCTCACCAAGCTCCTTAATTTCAAAACACAAGCAATTGATAACATTCCATTTAACCCCAGATGATGGTAAGCCTCTAATTTAACTGCCATAATAACTCTATTTGTTCCAACCATAAAGCTTCTGGGCATCCCCTATTTGCAGGAACTACCTGATCAATCACTGAAAAATTAAATTCATGGTTGGGGTACTCTTTGATGTGTTTGGCCAATGCATTTTCCATTTTCTCCTTTTTGGCATAAAGGTGCTCATATAGGCGTTCCTGTAACTTCCTATCAGTTTTACCTATGTAAAACACTGGACATGAAGAACACCTAGCTAAATAGACCACATGCAAACTGGTACAGTTGAATCTACCCTTAATATTATATTTGGTATTCCCTAATATAAAAAAGGTCACTGCTTTCACAAAGCAACAATATTTACACATATTACATTTGAACATCCCTGCTCTAACTAAGGGGTACTTCGGTTTCAATTCAAAAATCTTCTTTAAATTCAACCCCTTTCTGAACACCACATTTGGGGTATTACCTAACTTTATCAGTACTATGCAACTCTGGCAATATTAATGACCAGTTTTTCTCTATGATGGAAAAAATGTTCCCTGCATCTACATTAAAAGTGGTAATGAAACTACATGAATAGGGGGTAGAAATGTTGATATTAGATGAAGTGAACCCAGGATGATCTACCACATTCCCTAAAATAGGGAAATAAACCCCATTCTCCCTTTTAGAACAAAATTCTTTGGTCAGATCAACAATCAATTTGCTCGGATAACCCCTGTTCAGAAAAAGACATCAAATGAAGTCACATTCTTCTAGGAAGTCTCTATCCAATGATACCATCCTTGCTGCTCTGACCAGTTGTCCTTTAACAATTAATCTCTTCTGGGAGTAGGGATGGTTACTGTCAAAGTGTAAACTGTTAGACCAAGTTTGTTTACGGTGAATTTTGGCTATAAGGCAACTCTATAATGCATTCTTATATAATTCCACACCCAAATAAACAATTCTATCTTTAGATAAATTCTAAGTGAATCTCAAAAATCTTGTGGAAGCATTGAAACTTGTTACCAGGGAATCAGCCACTTCCTTGTCCCCTTGCAAGATGATAAAAATATCATCCAGGAATCGAATATACAGTTGTGTTTTCTCTATAATTATGGAATGGGAAAACACAAACTCTCTCTCCCAGTATGTCATCACTAAATTAGCTATGCTGGCCCCACACGGGGACCCCATAGGGACCCCTACCCATTGGTGGAACCAACGTTTATTGAATGAAACAAAATTACAAGTCAAAATTATATCCAATAACTTCCTCACCATTAATATATCCCCAGCAGGAGCCTGCTTGGTTATCATGATAGCTTGGATCCATTCCAACGCAATGGAGTGAGGAATCGAGGATATAAATCCATGACATCAATTGTCAAAAAAATATTCTCTGGGTTGAATGGTATTTTATTCAACCTATCCAAAAATGACCAGGAATCCTTAGAAATATGGGGCTCACTGGATACATATTTTTTCAAAATTGTATCCACCACCTTTGCCCCAGCATAAGTCACACTACCCCTCGCACTAACTGTCTCATGGGGGGATCTTGTATATTCTTGTGAATCTTAGGATTCCCGAACAACACTGGTATCTTTGGATTAAATATGGAGATGTAATTAAAAATTTCCACATTAATGATACCATTAATAAACATATCCTCAAAATAGGAATGTACTTGGGCTACATTCGTATTCAACTCATTTTTTTGAAACCTCCCTGTAGGTTTCAGATGCCAAAATGGCTTCCATCCTCCTGTTGTAATCTTCTTCCTCCGTGACAACCAATCCACCCCCCTTGTCTGGATGCATAACCCTCATGGAGGAATTACAAAGCAATTCTAATAAACTCCTCTCTTCCTTAGTAATGTTATATTCAACATTCCGTTTGTATTTCAATAAATACCGAATGTCAACATCACACAACCGTTCAAATAGACTTAAGGAAGGGTGTAATGGGGGGTTAAAAATGCTGGGTACATAAAATTACTTTTGGGGCTTAAACTTGTCACCAAGCAAAAGATTCAAATTGAGCTTTCTGATAAAAAGCTTTAAATCAATCAAAGTATTAGCTACCCCTGCCCTCCTACTAGGTACAAAGGTCAAACCCTTAGCTAAAAGGTCCACCAATAATTGAGGAAACACAAATCTTGAATAATTATAAATCTTGAAATCCATTCCAGTATTAGTAACAATCTGGCAAGTACCCAAAGCCGACTGTACTAAACTGGTAGAAGTCCATCCTAATTCGTCCTCGTTCTGAGTCTGTTCCTTTGTCTTCGCCCCGAGGATTGCTGGTGGGATGAGGTGGTTTCCCAAAAATTTGAGTCCTCGGACTCATGTACCAAATCTGAAGACTGAGTCTGTGAAACCACACGGTCACTTTGCCGTGTCAAATTCTGCTGTTCAGGGACCCCTGTCATCGTCGCCTCATTGTCATGGGATAACCCATTAGATTTTATTCCATTATTATCCACCCCTGTCTCAAAAGAATGAGAAATTAGTGCCAAATAATTGCCTTGCAAGCCATGCGGCTTAGGATAAGCCACCCCATCTTTATATGCCCTTATGTCTCTCTGCAGTTTCTTCACTTTATTGGCATTAAGTTTCGTTACCTGCTGGTCAATACTGGTAAAGATACGGTCATAATCGTACCTATAACTTGTAAAATGAATGTCATTCCTTATTGCCTCATCTAATGAATTCAACTCACCAGACAATGGAATGTTATCAATTGCTTGTGTTTTGAAATTAAGGAGCTTGGTGAGATGAGTTTAGAGTGCATCAATTATTTTATTATACGCATTCTTTATGATGCTTTGATGTTTTTAAATATATACAGTAAATGCATGTCTGCTTAGGTTGAGCCCTTGTTATAGAGGAGTATTTATTAGTCTTTATGTCTTTAAAGATTTCTTTGATTGCAGACGTGTTTCTCATTTAGTTTTTAATGAGTATTTAAGGATGTAATGTCATGGTAATGTATTCTAAACTTTCTGAAGAAGCTGGTGAGGAGTCACCGATGAAAAGCTTATTGCTGTGAGCTTAAAATAAATTCTGTTTGAGCATTTTTGTCTGACTGGCATAACGCATTCGTTATTCTATCATCCAAGGGAGTGTGGTGTATCGTTTAGCTGGCTTCCTTGCTTCGTAGTTTGATTTGTTTGTGTTCAATTCGAGAGGCATACTAGTTTGTGTTTTTGGAAGCTATGTTGAACGCTTCACCTGAGCCTTCCCCGCTGGCGGAAGCGGGAGATTTGACTCTTTTAATCAGTATGCTAATGCAGAAAGTGGATTCTCTCTCCCAGCAGATGGACGACATGCCGGGAGCTTCACAACCCCTTTTTGACTTTTGTATTAATCCAGGAATGTCTATTGCTCCCGAGATAGCTGGGGTTCAACCATCTTTACTTCCCAACATAGGTCTGGAAGGTTTGGCCGTGAATGGGAATGTTGGCCAGCAGCAGATTACAGCAACAGGGGCAGACAATCAAGGATTGGAGGATGCAAACCTTCCGGACCATAGCAGACAGGGGGATATTCATTCATCTGAAGGTCGAGGTACGAACAAATCTAATCAAGGTCAGTTTCAATCAAATTTGAATCAGTGGTTGAACCGGCCTTTTTTTTCAAAGACGTTTTGGGAGGGCATAATTCAGATCAAGTTTCCATGAGGGATTTTGATGTCTCGCAGAAATTAACTATTTTTGACAATAAGCTCATTAAACTTAGGAAATTGCAACTTGAAGTCACCTATTTCGGGGAATGTCAGCATTCCAAAGTGTGCCCAAGGTGCTCCGTTCTTGGCAGTATCCGACTGGATTGGCTGAAGGTTCAAACTTTCATAAAGACCTTCTCTTATTGTTTGACAGGCATAGCTTCGAACTCCTTAGTTTGATTTGCAAGCATTACAGGGAGGCCATTAATGCCTTGGGCCGGATTCACAAAGGCTTGCACAGAGTCTAAGAGTAGAGTAAGACTCCATGCAGCCAACATGTCCACCGCTCGATCAAGGAACAGCCGGTAGGGGCGTGCAACTGAGCTCTCCAAACTAGTCCTACACGGACAGGGCTTGGACATGAAATTACGTCAATTGCAGGTGAAAACTATGCAAATGAGGTACATTTAACATCCAGGAAACCCGAACCTGTCCGAGTAGCAGTAGTGTTATTTGCAGAAATGTACTCAGTTGATAACTGAGTATGGTTCTGCAAATAGCAAAACGGAGCCGTGACAGCTGCAAAAAAAAGCATGCATTTACAGGAGGAAGCATGCCAATGGCCAAAAATATGGCCATTGGCAATGGGAAGTGATGCAAAATAGAAATAAAATAACTTTCTTTTTCATCCCGATCTCCGGGGTTTATCTGTAACGCGGCCAAGCAAAACGCCTGCACCCTAAAAACCAGAAAATTAATAATTAAGATCCACAAATGTGGATTTTATAGCTAAAATGAATTTATAATGCAAGTGAATGGCAGGCTGAAGACAACATGGCCACCGAGTAGAGGTTGCTTAGAGGGTAAGCTCAGTCTAAGAGATGTAACCAAGCATTAGTAGGCAATCCTATGCAAATGAGAGTTAGGATACTGAATCGCAAGTTTACATAGGAAATGAGCACAGTCAGTGGAGTGTAGGATAAGGGGAGTAACAGAGTAGAAGATAGGTGACATCACGAGGGGGGCATGTATGAAAGGAGTGAAGCTCATTGGAGCAGAGTGTCATGTGTCAGCTGACAATTACATATTATTGAAAGAGGTGTGTCAACAGGTAGGCTAGGTAAAGTCAAAAAATTGAAGGTATATGCCATGGATAACACCAACGTTTCTTGCTGAGCATGCATGCACGCGTGTGCACGCCAGTAAACCCGAGTAAGACAGTGTGTGTGCACGTGTTAGCGTGTGTGCGCGTGTGTAAGCTTGAGTAAGCATATGTAAGGCTGTGTAAACAGTTGTAAGCGCGTTTGCGCTGGTGCGCGTGTGTTTTAACAAGAATAAGTAAGTTTTAGTCCATGTAAGCATGTGTGCGTGCGTGTTAGCTGCTGTGCATGTGTTTGCGCTTGTGTGCGTGACGCTCACCCCTGAGGAAACAGAAAGGAAAAAGGAAGCACACCAAATAGTAGGGAAGTTACCAGGGAGGACTTGCAGAGCTAGCAGGTGAAAACAATCAGAATCAGGCAATTACCCAGGCAGAACACTAGCCCAGACCAGCACTTAAAACTCTGCAAACAACAGTCAATTATGTTTCTCTCAAGAGGCACTGCAACACTGCAGTAAGCTAATAGAAATGAAAACTGAAAAAGCTTTACTGAGACAAAAATGTTAGGGGCTGCCATTGCTGTTATAAGGCGACATATGCAACATGCTGAGGGTGGTGATAATGCAAATGCTGCTGGACAACCCACAGTGAGGAGATGGAGAAGAGTGTACAGGCCCAGGGTAACCTACCAGGGGCTACATGAGCTGGAGATAGTGGAGCACTATAGAGCGGACAGAGACCTCTTGCAGCAAATTGTTGAGCTGTGCAGGACACGCCTCACACACAGAACCAACAGAGGGGAACCCAACTCAGTGGAAACTAAGGTATGTGTTGGCTTAAGAATATTAGCAACAGGTACCTTCCAGAGACCAACTGGTGATATGATGGGGATATCACAGGCATCAGCATCCAGGGTACTGCACCAGTTCCTGAATGCCATGTCAGCACATGTCAGTGATCATGTATACTTCCTCAATTTCCGTGAGGTATTAGCCAGCAATATGCATCTCTTCCAGCAAATAGCGGAATACCCTGAGGTAGTTGGTGCAATAGACTGCACGCACACATGCATCAAAGCACCAGCTGGTGAGCGTGGTAGGGTCTACTTCAACCACAAGGGCTTCCCCTCCATCAACTGCCAGGTCATGTGTGATGCCCAGGGCATAATACTGAATGTTTGTGCTGGCTGCCCTAGAAGCTACCATGATTCCCATATCTGGCATCTGATGCAGCTGTACCAGACATTTGCCAATGGGGACATCCCACATGGTCACCTAGTGGGGGATGCTGGCTATGCACTGGAGCTGTGGCTGATGACACCCATCAGAAACGCACACACACCTGAACAGGAACGCCATAATGAGGCACACTCACAAGCACAAAATGTAATCGAGCGTGTGTTTGGGCTGCTCAAGTCACGGTTCCAGTGCCTAGACACATCTGGTAGAGCCTTGCAGTACTCACCAACTACATGTACCCAAATTGTCATGGTATGTGCTATGCTACATAATATGATCCTGCGAAAACAGCTGCAGCAGGACCAGCATAGGCCCGGGCCAAACAGCCCCCCACCATTGCCAAGGCCATTACAGGCAGAGCGTGACTTGGAGGAGGAACAACCTGAGCCTGCCCCAGTAGGCAGAAGGAGGCATGCCCGGTATGCTTTGGCCTTGGCAAAGAGGAAATGCATAGCACATAAACTGGCTCAGTAGGAACTCTGGAAATGATACCTCTCTCTGACCCACACATATAGCAAAAGGGATGCCTACGTTGACACTACCTGCTTTCAAACATGTATAGGGAGTGTAGTATGTGCATCCGACATAGGCAGCCCTGCATCAACACCTGAGGCATGATTGCCATGTGTTAAGCAATATAAAGCTGTGCTAAACAGCATTTACCACCATGTAGTATATGTAAACAAAATCGCACACACCAACTAGTACAAATGTGGTCAATATTGAGTAATATTGGCCAACGTCCAGCAATGATGGTAAATATTGAGCAATGGTGGGCAAGCTGGGTCTAAGGGCAGCTGAACAAAAGCCAAAATGCTCATAGTTAATCTACTGGCCCTTAAGCAGTCTGGTCTGCTCAGTATGAAAATATAAGCGGTGATGGGCCTCAAACCCAGGACTCTGTGCACTATAGTCATAATACTGAACCACTAAACCATAACAGTATTGCAGTGGTTAGCCTGTATGAAGAAATGTTGATAAGTCTATGCAAAGTATTCCATGGAAACCCCGCAGGCACAGCATAATCCCTGTTGAGTTATGACACAAAGGTGTGTCCTGCAGTAAGAATAGAACCTGACTTTCAACACACACAGTAGAAATGTTAATATTGGACATGTGCACATACATCAACAAATGTAGTGGACCTCAAACAGAAACATACTAAAAGGTCACACTGGGCATGCTCACACACTTGAATACATGAGACAAATGTCAGGCAACAGAACACTGACAGTCTTAACTGGGCATGCTCACACACTTAGGCTATGTTGGAGTACAGCAGTGGGCCACACATATCAGGCAGTTGCATAGGCCATGTTGGAGTACAGCAGTGGACCACACATATCAGGTAGTTGCATGTGTTAACCCAGGAACCTCTCACTATCTAGCAATCTGCCCTGTGCACACACTTATATGACAACAGACACATATATAATATAGTGGAACCCTGCCATAATCAAATATGTTCTGCAGATACTTAAGCGGTTCATAGAAAGTGGGAAAGCAAAGATGATAAAAACCTGCAAACAGTATCAGCAATAAACAGTGTGCATCATGAACATTATCATAGGTTCAGAGGTTGATACTAGGCTATCTGCCCTAGTGCATGTACAAGCATAGCCAGAGTGTGTTTGGCTTCTGCAACCCAGTCAAATCAGAACACTGTGCCTGTGAATAGTAGGTCACACAAGATAGCCCATTTATGTTTAGTGTATTGTGCCTCTGTCTAGCAGGTACCCAGAAGATATCCCATGGGTAAACATACGATCACCCATCCAGTTGTCATGATGTCACCTGTAGGTGGTCAGTGGGTGGCTCTGTCTATGCAAAACAGGGACTACACTCCACAGTGAGTGGAGCCTTTCGGATAATAATCTGTCCCCCCAGCATGTCCTAATAACATCTGTGCTGAGGTATATGTCCCTGGAGTGTGTAGCTCCAAGGGAGTTGGATATCCTGAGGTGGAGCATGTCCATTAATTCTGGGTCAGATATTGCCTTAAACTACCGGCACACAACACATCCGTGTCGGTGGTAAGTGACTGAGTAGAGCTGGAGTTACTGTATCTGAACTGTGCAGGGCATTCGTGTGAGTTCCTACATCTGCTTGATGAGTAACATTTCTGGCCATTACAGTTGCTGCATGTGTCGGCTAAGGTACGTCCCAAATGTGGCATAGTAACCAAGCATGGTCGTGATGAGTATAGGGGCACAATGACCACACATGATCAACATGTGAAACCATGTGGGATATGGTGGGCTATGTAGAAGTACTGTCTAACCACTTTGGCAATGTGATTGTCAGCGAGATCTGAACAGATCGTGTCCCCAAACCTGTAACAACTACTACCGTATGTAATGGATTACTACCTATGTGGTAATGTGTGGGCATGTTGTCATTCTCAAAGGGGATGACTGTGCAACTAATGACATGTAGCTGTAGGCCATGGCTCAGGCACCAGTCATCCTATCTCTGTGAGACCCTGTATGAGTATGCCTGTGCCAGCTGGAGAGTTGATTATGGCACCCAGTTTGCAGTCATCTGCGAACATGGGCAGCCATATCCCTCCTGTGATAGCCTGTACATCACAAAAGTATATACTGAACAAGAGAGGTCCCAGGACTGAGCCTTATGGGATGCCATGTGTAACTGGTGTATAGTCAGACATGGCACCTGCAACACTGAGCATGTGGGTGCTATCCGTGATCCAGGTAGCAATCCATTGTGTGAGATATGTGTCGATATTGATGCCGGTGAGCCTATGCATAATGGCCAAGTGGGGTATTGTGTTGAAGGGTTGTGCAAGGTACAGGCAGGCTGTGTGGACAACCGTCCCAACACTGATGGACCTGGTAACTATTTAAAGAATACGAACAGGTCCAACAGGCAAGATCTGCCCACAACAATGCTGTAATGTGTAGGACCCAGTTTCTGTCGGTTTCCCATGTCTATGTGCATGAGTCCCATTACAATACGCTCCATAGCTTTGCAGAACAGGCTAGTTAGCCTTATAGGCTGATATTGTCTGTGGTCTGTTGTGGCAGTATTCAGTGGAGCTGGACCACTATTGCTGTATGCCATTCCTTGAGTACAAATCCTGCATTAACTCTGATATTGAACAGTGACGTAATGTGAGGGTTACATCTGTCATGAAGGCCGTGTACGACACAGGCCGGGACACCGTCTGGTCCCATTGATGCTGTCTTGTCCACTGTGGGGAGGGCAGCACTCACCTGTTTATTTGTGATGTCATGGAGGTTACACTCTGTTGGGATGGACAGTACCTCCTTAGGGGGGATAGAGGAAGACATTTGCACTGAACCTGTTTGCCAGGATGTTGGCAATGTCTGTGGGTTCAGGGTATGTTCAGTCAGTATGCAGTAACACACAGCATATCAGTGAGTGTCCAGCCAGGTACCTGAATTAACTGAAGAAGGCCTTGTGAGCGTCCGATGTGTCTGGTGCAATTGTCCGTTAGAAGCGGCCCTGACATAAATACACGAGTGATTGTAGCTGTCTGCTAGTACAGGTTACAGATGCCTTCCCTGTCTGGGATTGTGCTCTATCATGTAGTAGCTTCCTCCTTTTGTTGTATAGCATATTAATGGCCGGGTCACCACAGGTCCCCTGCCATTGGAGGAGTGAGTCCAGGTGTTATTTTGGATAGCACGATCCATTCAGTCCACTAGGTGTCCATAGAATGTGTATGTAAAGGATTCAGCAGTCTGAACCATACTTACCACTGACCCAGGATCTCTGAAGGATACCACTGCGGTATGGAGAAGTGTGATGTTTGCTTTTGGGAAGTTCACCAAGATTACCCAGGATGGGTGTGGGGATGGGATATGGATGTCCAGTGAGATAAAGTATGTTCTGACCTTACCAATGAGGGGTATATTGCAGGTGTGGAACATAGAGTCCCCATGTTGGTGATGATCATGTCCAATATGTTGTCCCCTCTTGTGGGTGTGGTGACTGGTTGTGCAATAGCATATGAGTTTACAAATAGTAGCAACTGTTGGGCGAGGGTGTTGGGGCCTGAGTACTATCCCCAGTCAATGTGTGGGTATTTGACATCACCCAATATAATGGTGTTTGGGGAGACCTATATTGTCCAGTGTTCTCCGGAAAGCCGAGTGTGGTTACTGAGTTTGTGAGTGTGGTCTGTAGCAGGCAACAAACCAAAAAGCAGATTTGCACAATGTTAGGTGCATATGTATGGTCTGTAATGCTTTGTGCAGTGCTACCAACCCGGAGGTATGTGTATCTGTGATGTATTTGGATACTCCCCCTATTTGTGTTGGCCATTCCGAGTTATGTGGTCAGAAAGCATGGTACGAAATATAGCCTGGTAGTGCTGGTGTGCATGTGGGAGCCTGAACCATGTGTCTGTAGTGCACAGATATTGCTATTCTTCATACTGAGGAGATTCCTGAGTGGGCGCAATTTGAGGGTAATACATCTGGTGTTGAGCAGCATTACCCTCAGTGTCATGTACTCTGTAATGTCTATGGAGGTGGGTCTGTCTTTTGAGCCCCGCTTAAATAAGGCAGTATGGTGGCAGCAAGTGCCTTAGCCAGTATTCAAAAGTCCAAGGGTGACAGGTGCAAGCTGTCAATAGGGAAGCTATGTGGCATGTTGAGCATGTCACCCCAGGCTGACAGACACTGTATTCCCTTTGAATAGCCAGCACTGTTAGCCAACTGTTAAACGTGATCAGTTTGTTATACTGAGACATCATACTTGGTGAGTGTAAGATGCTAGACAAGGTCAGGGTTATACTGGCCTGGGCTACATGATCAGAGAGTTCCTCTATGTATCATGTCATGTGGTCCAGGGAGGAAGTCTGAGGTTGTACGCACCAGCATGGACAATGATGGAGCCAGTCCTGGACTTGCTTTGGAGTGACCTGAGTGCATGTGTTATGTGGAAGATCCTGGCACCTGAGAGACAGCTCAAAGTGACTATTCCCTTGTTTGGCCTGGTGAGTGGGACGTCAGTCTGTCTGACATTAAGTGTCACCTATTACAAGTGTATCATGTGTGTTGTTTAGCCCAAAGGGCAGTGACTGTGGTATACTGACATTGTGAACTATGTGATATGTGGGTATTGTAGTGGGGTAGCAGTTGTTTGTGTGTCTGCTTTGGAGGTCTCTGCTGCTTAGGCAGAGTGTATGTAGAGCCTCAAGTATGTGTAATGATAATGTGGTTTGATTGCTGTTGCTATCGGTGTCGTGAGACTGATATGTGGTGTGTGGTCACCTTCACCACCTGATAGACTATGCCAGTCATGGGTTAAGAGAGAGAGCTCAGCCTCCTGTATGTCAATATTGTTGAATCTCTCACATATATCTGTGTGTTGGGAGGAGGAGAGGGTTGTCTGTGTACATGAGGTAGATGTGATATTGTGTCATAACCACAATATTCACTAGCTGGACTGGAGAGTACACACAAAACCGACCCCCGGACATGCCAGCTAGCAATAGTATATTATGATGACATACTCTGTAGCCTGATCACAAAGGATCAGTAGGGTGTTAAGTGTGTAAAAGAGTATAACCGGGATTAGTGCTCAGGTTTGTTGGTGTTTTGTAAAGAGTAGCTGAGAAGGAGTCCAGACTGAGAATCATGACATGTCCTTCAGCTATGTCATAAATAGTAATGTACACTCATATATGTCCTGAGTCAGGGCCAACTGTACCTTACTGACAATGCCAACATCCTGTCAGACAGGCCCATATATACATACCCACCTCCCACTGATGATAGATCCTGACATCATACCAGGAGATATCACATGTAGAATGGCTGAACAGCTCCCCCCAAAGCCAAAAGCATGGCAGCAATTGGATTACATTGTTTCCCAATATGTGTCATGCATGCACTACAGAACAAACAGACTCTGCACCTGAACAGTCTGTTGAGCCTCACCCACTCCACAGGATCTGGAACAGTCGAATGTGTTACAGCAACATATGGCACTCCCCACAAGTATGGGTGCACAACACACCATTGGAAGTATAGTCCAGTAAGCCTGTAATGTCTGATCTGCAAGGCCATGGAGTGCATCATGGCTGAAGTCATAAACAGAGCTATTGGAAGCTGACAATCACATAACCCTACCAACTGTGGTATGTTCATGTGCAGATCATGGTTCCCAAACATGCTACACCATTTGCAAGGCAGCCACCCAGGACATACATCACTGAATAGAGCTACACATATCCCACATAGACTTTGAATAGCTTTTCATCAACATCACAGACAAATAAACTAAGAAATTGTAACAACCAAATAAAAATAAAAATAAAAAAGCTGTGGTGAAAGAAACAGCCGCTGAAACTACTGAGGAAATATATTTTATTGTGAAGCGCTTTTCGTTTGCCTCCTTTGGCAAACTTCTTCAGACAATGTCACATGATAAAACACAAGCTTATATACACGTTGAAAATAGCAATTATAACAAGCTGTTCCCAATTAACGTGAATTAAATGATGAACCAGCATTTAAAATATTAAATATATTCAAAGTATCAAAAGATAAAACCAAATAACAAAATAAAATAAATTAAATAGTAACCAACAATAACCCTAAATAATAATGGGCACTCATAAAATAGTAAAATAATGGGATGTTTGTGTACACACCATAATAAAAATGTTAGTGCTTAAATATATACCCCAAACAATCATCTTTTCAAACTCAACAATTTAAGAATACTGGAAATTGAACAGTGTTCATTCAACCCAGGATAATGATATGCATTTAACCTAATTTGCCACAGTAACTCGTGTTCCTCCAGCCTAAATTGTGTTGGACCACCCCTAACGTCATGGCTAATCTGGTCAATGACCATAAACTTAAAAGAATGTTCAGGACAGAAAGATACATGGGAAAAAGTTTTTTCAAAATTTTTCTGGAAATTTTTTTAAAATTTCGGTTAAAAATGTTTTTTTGAAAAAAATGCGAATAAAAAGG